>NC_056739.1:1620836029-1620966029 GCF_019279795.1 Protopterus annectens
TTACTGCAAGCCTTAACTTGCCCTCCATTTGAACATGCTGCTAAAGATGATTTAAAATTGTTTATCTTGGAAAACTCTGTCCTTATTTCTATGCCTTGTCTGCAAAACCTCCCTATATGTTTTTTTTTCACAAAGACAAAGTCTGTTTGAAAACTAGCCCTTCCTTTCCTCCAAAGGAGGCTTCTGAATCTTCTGTCAGTAAATCTTCCTGTATTTTTCCCAAAAGTTTCAAACAAAGGTGAATATACATTGTACCTATTGAATGCTAACTCTCAGTTTTGTTTCTATTTACATCGGGAAGAGCTTTCAGTAAAACTGATCAGTTTGTCTCTTACTTCCCGGTTTGGATGGGAAAGGGTGTATTCAGTCACTCTTTCTTGTTGACTTTCTGAATGTATATCCTTTCTTTACAAAAACATTCTGAATGTATATCCTTTCTTTACAAAAAGGGGTTTATCACTGCTTATACCCCTAAAAGCCCATTCTACTAGGTCTGTAGCTTCTTTGACAGTCTTGTTTTTCATGGTACCTCTTGATGACATCTGTGTAACTGCCACCTATTCCAGGGTTCATAACTTCATTTCACATTGGAAATTATACATACAGTCCAGATCAACAACCTTTTTTGGTTTGGCTGTGCTCCAGAATATCCTTCCATAAAGACCAACCAAATGTTACAGTAGGTGGGGACAGGTGGGTTGAGGAACAGATGGAAAAAACATCAGATACAGAAGTTACTTACTCACCATAATGACAGATCTGTGTTGTCTGTTTCCATCCTTCCTCGACATCCATCCATTCCCTCCTCCTTCCATAATGTTGTGGTATTGATTTATCACCATCATCATCAACCCTTTTTTTTCTCAGTTTTCTACATGGGGTCAGGGTATCGTGTTAAATGTCGCCATCTCTCTGGATTCAATGCCACACACCTGCCTTCTTTGACACTCATGCATGTCACAGATCATCTTTCACACAATCCATCCACCTGTTTGCTGGATGTCCTCATTTCCTCTTACCTTCTTCCTTTCTGTCCCAAATCTTCTTCACCTTATTGTCTTCTGCTTTTCTGTGGATGTATCTGAACCACCATAATCTGTTCTCTTTGATCTTTTTTGCAAACTGGAGCAACTTTGGCTTCTGCTCTTATGTCCTCATTTCTTCATCTGTCCCACAGTATGCATCCTACCACCCTAGCTTCTTTATCTGTTCTACGTTTACTGCCCAGGTTTCTGTACCATACAGTAGTACTGGTTGTGCACCACTGTCTTCTACACCTTACTTTTCAACTTCTTTGGCATTCTTCTGTCATATACTATACCTTGAGACTCTGTGCAAGTTGGCTGCAGCCCCTCTGATTCTTGCTTTGACCTCTTCATTCAGACTTCTCATCTCCTCAACCACCCCTCCCAGATACTTGAAGCTATTTACCTGTTCCACTATCTTCCCTTTTATCTCAATTCTCAGCTTTTTCTGATTTCTCCAATTTACTGCCATTAGCACTATCTTATCTGTGCTTAGTTTCATCCCATGTGCCTTCAGTTTTGCATTCCATTTCCCTATCCTTTGCTGAAGTGCTTGCTCAGAGTCTGCCTGTAATGCCACATCATCTGCATACAGCAACTTTGTTGATCTGTCCCCTCCAACCTATTGGCTAATGTAGTCCATCATCAGTATGAACAGCAGTAGGCTCAGAGCTGAACCCTGGTGTACAATCATTCCCACTGGGAACCCCTCTCTGAGGCCGAACACTGTTCATAATTGAATCATTGGGTCCTTGTACATAGCTTGCACTAATTCTACCAATGTTTCTTGGACTTCAAACCACCACAGTACTGCCCAGATCAGCTTTCTTGGGACCTTGTCATACGCTTTCTCCAAGTCTAAGAATGACCAGTTGGACTTTTTTCTCATCTCCAGCTTCTTCTCAACTGTCTGTCTCACTGCAAACATTGGGTCAGTTGTGCTGCAGCCTGATCTGAATCCAAACTGCTGGTCTCCCATCTTGCATTCTACTACTCTGCATATCCATTTATCAATCACCCTGTCCAGAACTTTTATGCAGTGTGACAGGAGTTTGATGCCTCTGTACTTCCACAGTTGTGGATGCCCCCTTTGTTCTTGTTCACTGGCACAAGTATTCTTATTCTCCATTCATCTGGGATACATCTTTCTCTCCATATTGCTATGAGTTCCCTCAAGACCCATTTTTTTCCCCTATCTCATCCAGCATCTTTATCATCTCTGCTGTGACCTCTATGATGCCCGTGCCCTGGCCCAGCAATCAAGGAGCCTCAGTCCTCACCACTAACACCAGAGAGGGTGTCTCATATGAAAGGAAAGGATAACAAATACACACAGTAAAGTGCAATTTCCCTTAAGAGAACACAGAGATCACAGTCAGTCCAGGGCTAGTCGCTTCCCTGCTCCCCAGGTCCCCAGTAAGACTCCCGACTGGCACAGCTGTAGGGTGCAGATCTCAGCCTAGCTGGACAAGCTAAAATCTCCAGCACCCTCTCTGTCCAACCAGTGCTTCATGTCCCTGCCCAAATAGCTGACACACACACACTTTGAGATAAGAGTTTATACAACCACACAGACTGGCACAGGATGTTCATCGTGTTTCACTGTTGCAGTCATCACTGTTGGGTTCTCCTGCTGGCAGGCAGCCCTCAGTCGGCCAGAATCCCAAAGTCTGGGTCCGGCGTCGGCTGAAGTCGCTTCCTCCCTGACGTCAGTGCACCAGGGGTATAAAGGCTCCAGCTGATGCCATTTTCCTCAGTCTTTCTTGCCGCGCGGTGCCCGAAGCAAAAGCAGTTCGCAAGTGCCGGTCGACTCCTATGATTTTTGTGTGATTTTCAAACTGAAGACTTCTTCATAAAGCTAAGTACCCCATTGGGGAAACTTTTTTCTTGCTCCAGACCGATGTCAGAAAAAGTTAATAATTGTATTTCTTGTGGGAAGCAAATACCTCATAAGAATTTCTGTTTTTACTGTATCCCTTGCCTAGGCCTTGACCACGATGTAGCTAGTTGTCGGTTCTGTGCTAGATTTAACCAATGCACTATTAAGCGTCGGTACGATTTTGCCTTTCATTATTTTGGGAGAAGATTTAACTATAAAATGTTGTCGGATCCATATCCGACTACCGGAGTTTACAAAAAACGCAAGAATAAAGACAGGCCTCTGAGGTCCAAAACGGATGACGATACTCTCTAGAGCCAGTTGCCAGTTCATCGGTCATCAGTGAGGTGCTTTCGCAGCCCCTGACGTCCGCCACTTTGGAACCGCTTGCCGATGCCGACTCCCACGAGGAGCCGATGAGGTCTTCAGACTCTCAAGGGACTGGACCTTTGGATAATGCTCCCTCAGATGGGTCCGGAGCCACTGTGCAGGCACCAGCTTCTGAGGGAGTCTTCAGGCCTACACAGCTGCATGTTAAGATGGCTTCAGTTTTAAAGACAAAGGCTAAGACTCCAACAAAGACAAAGAAACAAGCACAGGCCTCTTCTGATCAGGCCCCTAGACCACAGAAACAAATGCTCAAAATGGCCGAAGACCTGTTGACTATGATCAGGGGTTCCCATCCCCCTCCAGACAAAAGGCCTAGGCAAGAGCCAGATTATGAATCATCAGATCAGGTTTCCATTTCTTCTCTCTCTTCCTCTGAACAGGATTACTCTTTCTCTCCTTATGAGGATTCTGATGCTGAAGACTCCATTCCTTCAGCTTCCCCTCCAGAAGATTATTCCTTTGGGGAGACCTTGCATGACATGAGAGAGCATTTTCACTGGGAGGGTCAGGAATATTCTGAATCCAAGAGAAGGCTCATGGATTTTCTTCTTCTTCCGCAGCATAGGCCCCTGGCTATCCCCCCTGTATTAGAGATAGTGGATGATGTTTTCACAGAATCTGCCTTGACTCCTGATTCTTTCCCTCCTGCTCCTGTTAAACCAGACAGATATTACAGGGTCCCAGATTCTCATAAATTCCTTTTTAAAAATCCTTCTGCTGATCCAGAAACTATTTCTCAGGGTCCCAAGGGTGTTAAAGCAGCCACTGCAAAGAACCCTATCCCCTCTGATAGAGAATCCAGAGCCTTGGAAAGATGGGGCAAAAAGGTTTATACTTCTGCTACTTTGTCTATTAGAGCTTTGAATTGTCAATTTCATATGTTGAAATATCAGCAATATCTCTTGTCTGTTTTGAAACAAAAAATGATGGCTGTTTCTGGTTGTGCAGAGAATAAGGAGTTACAAGATTTACTGCATGCTACTGAGCAAGTGGGAAAGCATACTCTGCATTGGGGTTTTGATTCTTTGGATGCTTCTTGCAGGGCTGCTGCAACAGGTACTGTTATTAGAAGGCATGCATGGTTAAAGGAGAAAAGTTTGCCAGATCAGGTTAAGGCAAAGCTGCTGGATGCTCTCCTGCAGCACAATGTTTTGTTTGGGGTCAAAGCAGAGGAGGTATTAAAGAAAATGGAAGACAAAGCCAAATCTATGCAGACGGTTAAGGATTTCTTACAGGTGCAACCACCGAGATTCAGCAGGAACTGGCCAGCTAAAAATTGGTCCTTTCTGAGCTCGGACAGGCCTCAGTGAGGCAGATACAGGCGTTCCAGAGGGAGAACGCAGACCCATACCTCTTATAGACCCAGGCAGTGGAGTGCTTCCACTCCCAAGGGTGTAGAGGAAAGATCACAACCTTACAGAAAACAGTCCCAATGACTCTCCCTTATTAGCTCCAGGCTCTTGTCTCCTGGAAGCACCTTTGGGAGGAAAACTTACACTTTTTTATCAAAACTGGAGCCGCATAACCCAAGACAAATGGGTTCTGGACGTAGTCTCAAGGGGTTACAAGTTTAATTTCCTTACATTGCCAAAGCCAAACGGATGGCCGAATCTGCCAGGAAATCAATGGGCAGAGGCACAAAAACAAGTACAGTCCCTCATAGCTATGGGGGCCATAGAATTGGTACCAAACACAGAGGCAGGGCAAGGTTTTTACTCAAGACTCTTCCTGGTTCCCAGGAAGGAAAACACATGGAGACCAATTCTGGACTTTTCAGTCTTAAACACTTTTCTGAATATACCAAAATTCAAAATGCTCACTCTGCAGCAGCTGCTGCCCATGCTGGGCAAGAATGCTTGGATGATGACCCTGGACTTAAAAGAAGCATACCTGCATGTTCCAATAAGACAAGAGTGCAGAAGGTACCTGAGATTCAAGGCAGGCTCGAAGCATTACCAGTTCTCTGCACTGCCCTTTGGCTTATCTACTGTGCCCAGGGTCTTCAGCAAGTGCCTGGCACCAGTAATGGCATTTTGCAGACAGAAGGGAATCCAAATATACCCTTATCTGGATGATTGCCTCATTCAAGCAGACAACAAGGATATTCTACTTCAGCACCTGGACTTTGTGCAGGATCTCCTAAGGTGTCTAGGGTTTACAGTAAATTTAAGGAAATCGAACCTGGTACCCACACAGCAGATTATATTCCTGGGTGCTCTTTTAAGCACTACAACCCAGATGGCCTACCTGACACCAGAAAAACAAGTGCAACTGGCTTCCTCTTTCAAAATCTTGGCTTCAATGAGTCAGCTGACTGCAAGAAAAATTATGCAGGCTTTGGGTTACATGGCATCCTGCATTCTACTAATTCCATGTGCAAGACTGCATATGAGGAAGCTACAGTGGTACCTAAAGAGTGTATGGTCTCAGCATTGCCACAGTTTGGAAACAATGATCGCAATCTTACCTTGTCTCCAGCAGGAGTTTCTTTGGTGGGCCAAGGCCTGTCTCCAGAACAAGGGAAAGCCTTTCTGTCCCACTCCAGCCAAAGAAGCTATAACTATGGATGCCTCAGATTATGCATGGGGAGCCCACATGCAAGGAAAATATCTACAGGCTGCCTGGACAGAGGACCAGATGCACCTTCATATAAATTTGAGAGAGATGTTAGCTGTACATAATGCCCTGACAGCTTTCAAGGATCTGATACAACCAGGACAGTTACTGATAAAGACAGACAACACTACAGTGATGTGGTACATAAAAAGCAGGGGGGTTCCCACTCCTACCCCTTGTGCAGACTGGCCATGACTCTGTGGAACACAGCACTGGCCTACAAGGTGAATTTACAAGCACAATTCCTGCCAGGAAATGATAACACGCTGGCAGACAGTCTAAGCAGAAACCTATCAGACCCACACAAATGGATGTTGGATGTTCAGATATTCAGGATGATAACAGAGGCATGGGGATGCCCAGACATACATCTTTTTGCATCCCCTCAAAATTACCAGCTTCAAACTTTTTGCATGAGAACTTACCACAGACTAGCATGGAAAGTGGATGCTCTCTCCTTCAGTTGGAAAAACCTCTCAGTGTATGCCTTCCCTCCACTACCTCTTCCTCCAAGAGTGTTGCTAAAGATCAAACAGGACAAACTAAAGATGATTCTACTGGCACCCAACTGGCCTTGACAATTCTGGTACTCAACCCTGATGAACCTGTCTCAAGGTCCACCGTGGATCTTACCTCAAATTCCACAACTACTGTCTCAACAAAAAGCCCGGATCCTGCACAGCCATATCAAGACTCTGAGTCTAGCAGCCTGGCAAATCCAGGGGCTATAAACAATTCTACCCTTACCAAACAGGTAATGGATGTAATTCTTGAAGCCAGAAGGCCCAGCACCAAGAAATCCTATGCAGGAAAGTGGAAGAGATTTTGCACCTGGAATCAGGCCCAAGGTTTTGATACTACAACTCCAAACATTCCTCTGATTTTACAATACCTAACAGAGATGCTGCACAAGGGCCTATCTTTTTCATCTATTAAAATACATGCCTCAGCTATTTCTGCTCATTACAATACGGATCCTCCTATTTTCTCTCATCCGTTACTTAAGCAATATCTTAGAGGGGCAAAAAATATAAGGCCCCCTAGAAGAGCACCAACTCCAGCTTGGGATCTCAACTATGTTTTGGAAAAACTAACTCTGCCTCCTTTTGAGCCTGCTGCCACCACAGATTTAAAGTTTTTATCATGGAAAACTGCTCTGCTTTTGGCAATTACCTCTGCCAGAAGAGTTTTGGAGTTACAAGCACTCATGGCTGTGGAACCTTTCATTATTTTTCATCAGGACAGGGTTTCTCTAAGGACAAACCCCGCATTCATGCCTAAGGTAGTTTCTAAGGTAGCCCTGAATCAGACTATTCACTTGCCTACCTTCTATCTGAATCCTCAGAATAAAGGAGAGAGGATTTTGCATTCTTTGGACATACAAAGGCAGCTGCGCTTTTACCTGGACAGAACCAGGATCTTCAGGAAAACAGATCAATTGTTTGTAGCCTATGCTGCTACATCACAGGGAAAGGCAATCACCAAACAAACCATTTCTAAATGGATTGCCCACTGTATCAGGTTCTGCTACTCTCACCATGGCAAACAAGTTCCTAGTAACATCAGGACACATTCTACAAGAGCTACTGCCACCTCAGCAGCCTTCCTCAGGGGAGTACCTACCAAGGAAATTCTAGAAGCTGCTACCTGGTGCTCTGTGCATACTTTCACTAAGCACTACAATCTTCCTCTCTACTATAAATCTAGGGCAGGCTTTGCCTCTGCAGTCCTGCAGGGCCTTTTAGCCGCTCCTTCTGTAGCATAGCCAACCACCCTTCCTTAGCTTTGGGATTCAACGCAACAGTGATGACTGCAACAGTGAAACACGATGAACATAGTACAGTTGTGTACATTTACCATAAAATGTAGATGTTCGAGTGTATTCACTGTTGCAGTCTGGGTTACCCTCCCTCCTATCCCCTCTCTTGTGTTTCTATGAGTGCTTTCTGTATTTCTATGCACTGCTCTTCCTCTGAGGTGTATTTGCTGGTGACAATGGGGAATGTTTTATTTTTTGTGCATGCTTATGCTACCAACTAAGCTGACATCTGGGGCAAGAAAAACTGAGGAAAATGGCATCGGCTGGAGCCTTTATACCCCTGGCGCACTGACGTCAGGGAGAAAGTGACTTTAGCCGACGCAGGACCCAGACTTTGGGATTCTGGCTGACTGAGGGCTGCCTGCCAGCAGGAGACCCATTTTTCCCCTATCTCATCCAGCATCTTTATCATATCTGCTGTGACCTCTATGACGCCCGTGCCCTGGCCCAGCAATCAAGGAGCCTCAATCCTCACCACTAACACCAGAGAGAGTGTCTTATATGAAAGGAAAGGATAACAAATACACACAGTAAAGTGCAATTTCCCTTAAGAGCACACAGAGATCACAGTCAGTCTGGGGCTAGTCGCTCCCCTGCTCCCCAGGTCCCCAATAAGACTCACCACTGGCACAGCTATAGGGTGCAGATCTCAGCCTAGCTGGACAAGCTAAAATCTCCAGCACCCTTTCTGTCCAACCAGTGCTTCATGTCCTTGCCCAAGTAGCTGACACAAACACATACTTTGAGATAAGAGTTTATACAACCACACAGACACTTCTGGGAAAGGCTGGCACAGGTTCTCCAGCTGTGCCCCTTTTACCCAGACTATACTGTAGTAATTACAGCCACCACCCAGCTAATACTTATCAGCTACTCAAAGGCCCTTAAAAGGGTGTCCAATTATTACTGTGCAATATTATTATCCAATTGGTAGTATAGCCCACGGCTAAAGCTACTAGAATGGCTTTGTACAGTTTTACCAAAGGCATGCAAGTCCTCAAGAGCTTAGATTATCTCTGCACAAACCAGCCACAGTTCAAAAGTTTTAAAATATTTAATAATAAATAATTAAAACCACAAGACCATGCTTTCTACTACACAGTCACTGCTAGTCAAGAGTTTAGAGATCACACAGATGTGCTTAAAATAAATCAGTAGTACAGTTCTGACATCACAGAAAACACTTAGTCTAATATTTCTAGCTTCTAGCTATCTACAAGAAAACACACTTCTAAAATAACTTACTTACATAGAGCATAAGGCAGTGCTGAGTTGGATGTTCAAGACAAAAATGCTAAATGCCTTATGGTTCTCTCTGTTTAAATTGAAACTGCAGTTCTGATAAAGCATTACATCATTTCACACTTTCCTGGTGTTCCCAGGCTGACAGAAACTGCATTTACATTCTTTTACACTTAGAGCAATAAAGGACATTCCATATGTAAATTCTGGTTACTAACTTTAGCCTTAAAACAATAGACAGGAAGCCTTCATCTAGCCGGACTGGAGCCAACTTTAGATCAAAGGGTCACAACATTGCTTTACTGGGTCAGTACAGAGCAATGTTGCCACATTTTTTGTAACAGCATTTTTTCATTTAAGACAAGCCTGTGATTCACATTCATATTTACAAATGATAGAATTATGTATACAATTCTATTTGGCTAGGCTGGCAGCCTACACCCTTCTCTACCAGTCTTCACCCCCCCCCCTCCGGAGAACTCGTTAGTTTTTTAAGTGACCCTTGAGAGGATTAAGTCTATCTGAGTATACCTACCCCATTCCCTGTCTTGAGAGCCCATCTGCACTGGCATTGCTACTCCCACTGTGGTGCTGCATTGACATGTATGCTTGCAACCCCATCCTCCACCTTAGCAACTTGGCATTTTGCTGACTGGCTGTGTTTAACCATGTTAGAGGGTTGTGATCTGTCATAACAGTGAATTTCCTTCCATACAGATAAGGCTGAAGTTTCTGCAGTGCCCACACTATGGCTAGACATTCCTTTTCTACAGCTGCATAGCATTCCTCCCTGGGTTGGAGCCTATGACTGAGATAAACCATTGGGTGCTCTTCCCCCCTGAAGAAATCTGGCTAAGTACAGCCTCCACCCCATGGTTTGAAGCATCCACCTGCACAACAAATTCGTTGCTGTAATCTGGACTGGCTGACACAGGGGCTCTTCCCAAAGCTTCTTTAAGCCTCTGGAATGCCTGCTCACATGCTGGGGTCCACACCAACTTATCTGGCCTGTTCTTCCTTGTCAGGTCTGTGAGGGGAGCAGCTATGGTACTATAACTGGGGACGAACTTTGTGTAGTAAAAATGCCCTCACCTGCTTTTTGGTAATAGGTGCAGACCATGCCTGAATGGCTTCTACTTTGGCAGATTCTGGCCTTATTATACCACTCCCCACTGTGTGTCCTAGGTAGGAGACCTCTGTCATACCCACCTGACATTTGCTTGGCTTAATGGTCAGGTCTGCCCTCTGTAGTCTACCCAGCACCTCCTTGACATGCTTAAAGTACTCTGGCCAGGAATGGCTGTAGATGGCAATATCATCTAGGTAAGCAAGGGCAAACCCTCCTGCTCCTGCTAGGATATGCTCTACCAGCCTCTGGAAAGTCTCTGGTGCATTTTTTTTATCCCAAAGGGCATCTTTGTAAATTCATACAAGCCAAAAGGAGTCACAAAAGGCCAACTTCTCTGTAGCACTGGGAGTCAAGGGCACCTGCCAGTAACCTTTGGTAAGATCAGTGGTTGTAAGATACTTAGCCCCACACAGCTGCTCTAGGGCCTCATCTGTCCTAGGCATGGGGTAAGCTTCTGACTCTGTGTGAATATTTAATTTCCTGTAGTCCACACAGAACTTGGTGCTGCCATCCTTCTTTGGCACCAGCACCACTGGGAAGGCCCTGGGACTTTTGGACTCTTGAATCACCCCTTGTACCAACATTGCCTGTACCTCCTCCCTCAGAGTCAGTTTGACTATCTCAGGCACTCTATAAGGGGCCTGCCTAATAGGCCTTTGGGATACTGTATCCACCTGGTGCTGCACCAGGTGGGTGCACCCTGGTTTCCCAGTGAACATGTCCCCAAATTCCTGCAGTACTGCTTCAATTTTTTGAACACGGGTAGGAGATAGCTGCTGGGACATTGCTACCCCTTCCACTGAGGTGTCAGCCCGAGCCTCACTGTGGAGATCAGTCCCCAGATCTCCCTCAGACTCTTCCTGCAATCCACTGCAAATGCTCAGCACAGGGGCCTCCCCATCATGGTAAGGTTTCATTATGTTAACATGGTACAATTTATGCCCCTCCCATCTGCCTAGCAGTTCCACCATGTAGTTAACATCACTTACCTTTCTTACCACCTTGTAGGGACCCTCCCAAGTGCTTGCAGCTTGTTGTGTCTGACAGGAATGAGAACCATTACCTGCTGCCCCACAGCATACTCTCTAGCTTGAGCATTCCTGTCTTACCACACCTTTTTCTGTTGTTGGGTTTCTGCCAGGTTCTCCTGGGCCAAACCCATGAGTTCTCTGTGCCTTGTCCTGAGGTTTTATGCCAAAACAGACTCCTTGTGAGATTTGCACTCACCTTCCCACTCATCTCAAATTAATTCTAGAGGTCCCCTCACCCTATGTCCATACAGCAACTCAAAGGGTGAAAAACCTGTGGATTACTGGGGAACTTCTCTGTAACCAAACAACAGATGGGGCAAATATTTGTCCCACTCCCTCTTAAACTGATCTGCAAATGCCCGTAGCATGGACTTGATTGTACAGTTTAACCTCACAACAAGACCATTAGTCTGGGGATGGTTCGGGGTGGTCTTCATGTGCTTCACCCCACAAGGACTTTCATAGACAAGACAGCAGGTCTGACGTGATATCGGCACCTCAGTCAGTATTTCTGTTGGGAAACCGACACTTCTGAAAATCTCTAACAAAGCATTTGTCACCTTCTTTGCCTCAATGGAGGACAGAGCCACTGCCTCAGGATATTGTGTAGCATAATTAACTGCCACTAGGATATACTTTTTCCCTGTGGAACTTGGGGTACTCAGAGGACCTACAATATCCATAGCTACCCTCTGAAATGGCTCCACAATCACAGGCAAAGGCATCAAAGGAGCTCTCACCTTGTCTCCTGCCTTGCCTACCTTTTGGCTCTGCTCACAGGTCCTGCAGTACCCTGTTACATCTCTGGAAATTCCAGAGAAGTTCTGCACAATATGCCTCTTTGTACGTTTTATGCCCATATGACCTGCAAAGGGAATATCATGGGCTATGGCTAGAAGTGCCAGATGGTAGGCTCTAGGCACTACCAACTGCTGTACTCTCTCACCTTCTGACCCTCCCTCGGGGGTCCACTCTCTGTATAGTAACCCTTTGTCCCAGTATACAGATTCCCCCTTTCCTTGAGAATCAGGTGCCTCCCTAGCTACCTGCCTCAGGCCTTGCACTGTAGGGTCTGAGAGCTGAGCCTGTCTCAACTCTCCTTGTAACCCTTCCCAGCTCCCCTTCTACAGGAAGTCTGGCATCCTCTGACAGTGGTGCCTCACTGTCAGCCTGGGTACTACTACTCACCTCTACCTTTGCAGTCACTCTGTCTGAGGGAACATCAGTACCCACAAGCAGCTGTGGCTCACATTCAGTCTCACTGGTACTGCATAGCTTCCTCCCTGAAGTAACCACCTCAGCAATCCTGGCTGCAAGTATGCAGTCTTTCTGGGTCTCCCCAGGCTACCAGACCCACATACTTGTCTCCTAGCCTGACCGCCTGTAACTGCATAAGCACATGGTACTGCCTCATCCAAATCCTTCCCTTTCAGGACATCTGCAGGATGGTAGTTTTGTACCTCTGTTGTCTTAAGACAACCTACTATTGGCATTTTGTCTTTCCCACTTACTGCCTCCCTCACCTTTGGTTCCCCGCCTTGCCTCTGTGGACACCTGTATGCCACATGACCCCACTGGTCGCATTCAAAACATTTAACCCTAGCTCCTGTACATGTACATGGACTAGTGACTTCCCCTGCTATTGGCATATTCTGTTGTTGCAGTCTGTGCTGCCCACCATGGGTTCCTTTAGACCCATGAGCAGTACTGGGCATCCCCTTCCTGTACAGGGCTGCCCTGCTTGCCAGGTATAGATCTCCCTTCTTCCCCAACTCATCTGAAGTAGCACATTATCTATTAGCTAACCAGATCCTCATGTCCACAGGCAAAGTGCTAAGGGCTTGTTCCCTCACCAGAATGTCTGCCAGCCCTTCAAAAGTGGTGAATTGACATCTACTCACCCACCTATGGAAATAAGTGCTCAATTCAGCAACATATTCAGACACACTTTCATCTGTCTTGCGTCCTTGCTCACGAAACTTTTTCCAATATGTTTCAGGTGTTAGCTTAAACAGTTCTAACAGACAATTTTTTACAGCAGTATAATCAAAACATGCAACATCAGGCATTTTAGATAAAACAGTTACAGCTTTACCATGGACTAAGGGGGTCAGGAACCATACCCAGAGCCCTTGGTCAACTTCATACTGTTTACATACCCTCTCAAACATATGAATGAAACTATCAAAATTATCCCCCTCTTTAAACTGCGGAAGAAATTTACTGACCTTTTCTGCTTCTGGGGTCCAGTTACTCCCTTTCCCATTACCTCCATGACTCCTCTGCCTCTCTTGTTTCTCAGCTTGCAGACATAACAGTTTCTCATTTTCCTCAGCCTGCAAATGCCGCAGTCTCTTACTTGCTTCTAATTCCACACGCCTGACCTCCAACTCATGTCTCTCTAGCTCCAGCTAGATTTTTAAGTCCACTGCAGAAAGGTTGAGCTTTCCATTCTCCAAGGAATTATATCTCCACTACCAGTCTGATTGTCCTCTTGGTTGCTGTTTTCTGATGCAGCTGTAACCAAGGCTGCAATCAGGTCTGCCTTAGTCAGGTTTCCTTGCACCAGTCCCCTAGCCTGGCACATCTATGCCAGCTGACTCCTTGTCAGGTTTCCATACACTTCTGCTGACATGCTGCCTGCTCACCCTGACAAACTAAACTAACAAAAGAAATAAAACAATTGTGATCTGAACTCGAGTATTCACTGTATGGCTGTTTTAGAGTACAAAACAGTCAAAGTTCACTGTACACAAGCTACAGGATTCACTCTAACCACACCACTACACGCCAGTTAGTATTTGCCAATTAATTAATATGTGATGTGGATATCCCACCTCTACAAACAATTAATATGCAATGTGGAGATCCCACCACTCCCCACCAATTAATATGTGAGTATATCCCAACCACTGCCACCAATTAATATGTGACGCCCATACCCTGGCCCAGCAATCAAGGAGCTGCAGTCCTCACCACTAACACCAGAGAAGGCGTCTCATATATGAGGAAAGGATAACAAATACACACAGTAAAGTGCAATTTCCCTTAAGAGCATACAGAGATCACAGTCAGTCCAGGGCTGCTCGCTTCCTTGCTCCCCAGGTCCCCAATAAGACTCCCCACTGGCACAGCTATAGGGTCCAGATCTCAGCCTAGCTGGGCAAGCTAAAATCTCCAGCACCCTCTCTGTCCAACCAGTGCTTCATGTCCCTGCCCATGTAGCTGACGTACACACACTTTGAGATAAGAGTTTATACAATTACACAGACACTTCTGGGGAAGGCTGGCACAGGTTCTCCAGCTGTGCCCCATTTACCCAGACTATACGGTAGTAATTACGGCCATCACCCAGCTAATACTTATCAGCTACTCAAAGGCCCTTAAAAGGGTGTCCAATTACTACTGTGCAATATCCAATTGGTAATATAGCCCACGGCTAAAGCTATTAGAGTTGGTTTGTACAGTTTTACCAAAGGCATGCAAGTACTCCTAAGAGCTTAGATTATCTCCACACAAACCAGCCACAGTTAAAAGGTTTTAAAATATTTAATAATAAATAATTAAAACCACTAGACAATATTTTCTACTACACAGTCACTGCTAGTCAAGAGTTCAGAGATCACACAGAAATACTTAAACTAAATCAGTAGAACAGTTCTGACATCACAGAAAAAAACTTGGTCTACTATTTCTAGCTTCTAGCTATCTACAAGAAAACACACTTCTAAAATAACTTACTTACATAGACCATAAGGCAGTGCTGAGTGGAATGTTCAAGACAAAAATGCTTAATGCCTTCTGGTTCTCTCTGTTTAAATTGAAACTCCAGTTCTGATAAAACATTACATCATTTCACACTTTCCTGGTATTTCCAGGCTGATAGAAACTGCATTTACATTCTTTTACACTTATAGCAATAAAGGACATTCCACATGTAAATTCTGGTCATTAACTTTAGCCTTAAAACAGTAGGCAGGAAGCCTTCATCTAGCCAGACTGGAGCCGACTGTATATCAAGGGTCACAACATGCTTTTACTGGGTCAGTAGAGAGCACTGTTGCCACATTTTTTGTAACAGCATTTTTTTTTCATTTAAGACAACAAGCCTGTGATTCACATTCATATTTACAAATGATAGAATTATGTATAAAATTCTATCTGGCTAGGCTGGCAGCCTTCACCCTTCTCTACCAGTCTTCACAACCTCATCTGACCCTGCTGCTTACCTCTGTCTTAATTTTCCTTAGTAGTATTCTTACTTTTTCTAGGGTGGGCTCCTGTTCTTCTCTTGTCGTAGTCTGTTTCTGGGGCAGTACAGCTTCTGTGGGGTTTTCTTCATTCAGAAGCTGCTGGAAATGCTCCTTCCCACTGCATTTGATGTCCTGTGGACTGGTGAGCAGGTTGTTGCTGGCATCCCTTATGAAAGGTGTCTGACTGTCTTCTTTACCTTTCTGTCTTTGCCTTGCAACCTGATATAGTTTTTGTTCCACCTACTGAGTCACTTTACAGAAGTTGGTAAAGTGCCTTTGATTCCGTATTCTTTGCTATTGCAACTCCTTTCTTAGCTTCTTTGTTAGCCTACCATTATTCCTTTTTGGTCTCATTGGTCTTTTCTATCTCCCATTTTTTCATGCACTCCTTTCTTTTGATAACTTTCTGGACTTCTGCATTCCACTATCAGCTTTCCTTATTACCTTATTTCCATACCTGTCTTGGCCACATATATGTTCTGTAGTCCTCACACACGCTGTTTTGAGGCACTGCTGTTCTACTTCAGCTCCACCTATTTCCTCCTCTTCTTGGGGTGCTAGATCCTTGAGTAATTTCTTGAACTGTTGTAATTTCTCTCCAGTCACCTTCCAGGCCTTCAGCCTGGACTCTGTTGACCTTAAAGCCTTCTGTGACCACTGCTTACAGTTTATTGTGGCAACCAGTGGTTTATGCTGTGGGCTGACTGTTTCACTGGGGTGACTTTGCAATCATTGATTCTGCCTCAGTGCTTTTTTCTTACTAGGAGGAAGTCTACCTGAGTTGCATGTTGGCCACTCTTGTATGTGATCTTGTGACTGTCACTCTTTATGAACCATGTGTTGGCTACTATCAAGGCATTTGCCAGACAGAAGTCTAGAATGACCTCTCCTCCTTTATTCCTGTTGCCCCACCCATGTGGACCCAGGCAGTCCTTGTATCCTGTTCTGTCTGTCCCAATGTGTGCATTCAAGTCACCCATTAGAAACACAATTTCACATTGTAATGCTTTATCTAGTAGGTCATGCAACTGTTGTATGAATGCACTCATTTCCTTACTATCACAACCCTGCTGTGTGGCATATGCTGACATTATGAATACTGCCCTATCATTACACTGTAGTCTGATTGCCATGTGTCTGTCAATAATTCTGGTGATATCCCTCACTGCCTTCTGAAGCCTCTCTTTCACCACAATTCCTACATCATTTCTAGCCTGTCTCCCTCTTGAGTAGTAGACTGTGGATCCCAAATCAAGTGTGTTTGCTGCACTGCCCTTCCGTCTTGTCTCTTGGATACATAGGATGTCCAGCCTGTCTTTGTATCATAATGTCATCCACTTCCATGCTGTGTCCTGTCAGTGAACCTATATTAAGTGTAGCAATTCTTAGTTCTTGTTTATCAGGTTGATTGGTTTTACATCCAGTTTTCGCTCAGCAGAGCTATCTCAGGTAACCCAGGCTGGGCAACAAGACACTTGAATGAAAATTGAAGTTCGAACCACAGTGCACAATGAATGAATACTCAAGATCTGAAACACGAAGATTTATTCAACCAATAAAAGACTTATTGGTTGAATAAATCTTCGTGTTTCAGATCTTGAGTATTCATTCATTGTGCACTGTGGTTCGAACTTCAATTTTCATTCATTTGGTTGAACCTGTGTTGGTTCTGGTGGATTGTTCTATTTTTTACTGGGCAACAAGACACTGGCCGGCCCGTAGCTTATTGACCCAAAGCTGCTGGACTTTATGGCATGTATACAGTGGCCAATAGGGGCACATACACCTCTCCCACCATTAGCATGGGTGCCTGGTGTAGGTCGTAGCTGGGTCCTCAACCCACTTATCACTGGTAACTACCCATGGACAATAGTCAACATCACCTTATCACCTAGAGCCATATTTTGCAATGTTGAGTGGCTAGCCCTGCCATGACATGCAGTCTGCGATCCGTGTTCTCCTATGTGGAGAATACTGTGCACCACTGTAGACACACAAAGCGGTTGGTCTGTATAACTCTTCCCCCTAAAGGGCACTGTGTAGAGTCTGTGGTGCTGCCCACAGCCCTATTTATTGGTGAGTTTGAGAGGATACACTCAACATGTTTTTGAAGGTGGGAGGAACTCCACAGACATAGGGAGAACCTTTAAACTCCAAACAAGCATTGGTCGGAGGTGAGGATCGAATCTTGCACCTTGTGCATGGGAGGCAACAACCTTAACCATTATGCCAATTGGTATTTATCTAGCTATCTATCTTCATTTATTTTTTTTAAGAATTCCTGGACTGCTCTGGCTCACTTTGCCTTGGTTCCTGTTTCTTATCAAGACTATGTGAATCAGTTGGTTTCTTTACCTCTTTCTTAGACACTCTGTACTTGCCTTTTTTGCTTGTGGGCAAACTCAGTCTGAAGTAGTTGGGTCTACATGGGAGAATTATGGGTATGGGGAGGAGCCAGAGCACCAGATCCAAAGCTTGAAAGTGGCCAGAGTCAGATCCAGCCCTGATCCAAATATCTATACATTGAGGAAGGATAGAAATAGACAATACACATCTATCATTATAGAGTCAACCTCTCGGTAGCCTGCCTATGACGTGATCATTTTTAATTTCACACATTTCCAGCAGTTATTAGTGAATAATAAATTTCTTACATATGGAATATTTTTCTTTGGCTGTCAGTGTCTATGAAAATTTTGTCTATTTCAGCTTTAAGGTAAAAAGTGTTAAATACCTTGATCACTTCCCTGTCTGAAGTAGATCAATGTGCAAGTTTTTCAAGTAAAATGAAAAGAATCTTTTGGGAAAGCAAAAGCTTGGCATACTTTTTGTTACTTTTAATAAACCTAGATTTATACTCCAAATATGCTTGTTTTCTGGTTTCATTTGTCAGTCTGTTCTTGCACAGTTTTTGAATGTGATGTTTTACTGAGCCTGTTGGTTTCCTCCTTTGGTATCACTACCTAGGTCTATATTATGTTGCCAAAACTGCAGAACACCGAATGCTGTTTCAGCGACACATAAACATTGAAATGCAACTACCGTGAATGACCAGATCACCACAACTCCAACCAGACATGACACACCATCTCAAACAGAGTGGGGGCTTCAACCCCCATACCTCCTCTAACTAAATATACCAACTCCAAGCTTGCACTACAGTGGGGTAAAGGGCAATTTCACGGTGACGGCCAAACGATTTTTTTCTCTAAGAAAAAAATTGGTGATCTAGCCATTCGCTATAGTGGTATTTCGATGATTATGTCCGCTGAAATGACATTTGGTGTTCTGCCATTTCAGCAACATAATATAGACTCCACTGCTTTTGGCAGCTATTGCCTACCTTATATGATCCCAGATGTTGCAAAAGATAATTGTTTCCAAAGTATCAGTACAAACGTATTTTATTATTTCTTTTTATATTTTCTGAACAGGAACTTAAGAAGCAGTCTGAACTACTGGAGTTTGATATTTCACTGAAATCTCTCACCATTCTGCGATATATCACTGATCATATTGACAGGTAAAATGAACAATATTATGTTTGTCAAATCATCCCAGAGATGCATTACACTAGCTTGTTAGGCTTTATTTTGTAAACTAGCAGATTGTTTTGAGCTATTGACAGAATTCTCTTTGTGCCTAGTTTACCACTCAGTGCACTGACAAGGCTATTAAACATCCACAACCTACCATGTCTGCTTGTTCAGCTAGTGGAACACAGTCCTTGGAGCAAATATAAAGAAGGTATGAGCAGTACTTCTTTGACATGTCTTTTACTTAAAGCATGTTAGTTACTTTGTATCAATCTGTTTTTTAATAGCTCACTAAATCTTAACCATATACTGTGGTGGTGGTGCTGCAGTAGCGTTGTCCTGTTCAATTCTCAGCTAGAGCGTCTTCTGTGTAGAGACATGCGTGATGGGCGTACCTTTGTTGAAGGTTGTGCATCAGGGCCGGCAACTCGACACGTAAAAATCTACTGTCAATAATTAGCAGACCGGAGTTCCGCTGTGGCGACCCCTAACCGGGAAAAGCCAAAAGACACAACAACTAAATCTTAACCATATTTGTCCGTTCTCACCAAAGAAATGCTATTGTGTAAGCATGCATATTTACAAGTACAAGCAAATCTGAAAATTGAATGTCTATAGTGGCTAAAAGAATGGCAATGGTGATACCAAAATTGATAGATATGGATCAGTGTGGTTTTGTGGAGGGAAGGCAAACATTTGACACCACAACAGAACCATGATGATTCAGAGAGAAGCCGAATGTTAGAAAATACCACTGTTGGTAGATTTTGATGCAGAGAAAACATTGACAGAGTAAGCTGAGAGTTTGAGTAGGGCAATGGAAGCATTTGCATTCCCTGATAAAATTATAAGCTTGATTAGGAGGATACATGAGGGGTTGGAGGCAAAATTTAAAGTGGGTGGGTTCCTATCTGATAACTTCTTTTTGGGCAGAGGAACCAGGCAGGGGGTATCCTCTTTTCCCTTTATTTGCAATAAATTTAGAACCATTGGCAAAGAAAATAAGGCACTCTGAAATTCAAGGATATAGTTGATATGTTAGTCAAGAAAAGTTCTTTGTATTTGCAGATGATATTATTTTATACTTCATAAAACCAGGAAAGAACATTTCAGTGTTGTGGAACATTTTGACAGTTTCAAGTCTTTTCAGGAAGCAAAATAAATGAAACTAAAACAAAGGCAATAGCTGTAAACTATGTACCCACACTCAAATTAGTTCATTAATATTCATATTTATGAGAACATGATAAAATGAAGTACTTAGGAATATGGATTAAAAAGTGTTGCAGCTTAAGGATATGTGGGAAGATACCAAGCAAAAGATGATACAAAAACTGAGAAAGTTGAAGCTCTGTTTTATGAATATGATAGCAAGATACAAGGAGTTAAAATGTTTGTCCTTTTAGTTTTATACACAGATCAGGCATATTTTATCAACCAGAGGAGAATTTTTGGATTGCAACAAATAAAGAGCTGAAGGATTTTATTGGGGAGGGGGGGGGGCTGCAAGAGTCAAGTGGGATAAGTTGATTGTAAGAATAGAACAAGGTGGTTTGGGATTGCCATTTTGAAGTGGTATTTCAGAGCTACACAGTTGGTAAGAAAGATTGTATAAGCAATTTAAAAAGGATCAATGGCGGATATATGTATGTCTCCCAAATATGCAACAAAATCTAGAACATTTAGGATCGTTGCTTGGAAGTGTTAACATGTGTATTTTTATACCCCAAGTAGACTCCTAAGATTTTTTCCTCAGGTAGATAGCCAATGTTGGAGGTGTGATGGGGAAGAAAGAGGTAATTGGAAACATTATCTGAAGTTGTCACTCTTCATCCTGTCATCAACTTGTGGGGTTTGGTTCCAATCCTTCAGAATCAACTCAACTGTTTCTATAGCTCATGGACTCCAAAAATCTTGAGCACATCCCTTACCCATAATGTTTAGGGTAGATTACCTCAGATCTCATTTGCTGGTTTCAGCTTAAGACGCAGTTTCTCCATCTCTCTCTCTCTCAAGCCTCATCAGTTAAGTAAATATTTTTTCATAAAATTATTCCCTTTTCTTTCTTACCTAGTTTCTAGCCGTGTTTTACTGTACCACACCCTTTGTATACCTTTCAGCCATGTTTAGGCAACTTACTTCAATTCTTTCACTTTCTCTCTCCCTCCGACTACCATTAGGTAGTTTTTACTTACTATTGTTGGTATCACTTACCCTCTCTTTTACCATTAGGTAAGTCTCCTATTACCATTGTTGGTAACTCCTTTAAAACAAACCCTCTACCTTTTTTTCTGCCCTTTGTTTTTTTTCTTGTGTGAGTGGTGTCCTTGCCGTGTGTGTGTGTGTGTGTGTATGTGTGTGTGTGTGTGTGTGTGCGTGTGTGTGTGTGTGTGTGTGTGTGTGTGTGTGTGTGTGTGTGTGTGTGTGTGTGTGTGTGTGTGTGTGTAAGTTGCCATCACTGACTTCTCAGAGTTATGGAGGTTAAAGAGAAGGCTGTGGCTGGCTTCAGAATATGTACAAAATATTATCACAAAATTACTTTTTCAGGCCAGCATTCATTGTGCGTGTATTGCTTGTGTCCCGTGCATCTGCAAGAGGACTGTTCAAGCTGCCACTCTTTCAGTCATCGAGCGTTGGTAGATAGGAAAAACAAACTCATCCTGAAAGATCTTCCCTCCTCTTTTGGGGAGGTTATATCTGGATCTCTGGTTAAGACCAATTACAAATCTAGGCATACTTCCTCTTCTTCCTCCTCTAGATCCTTAGAGGTAAAGAAATGCTCTGCCCTGGTACCGAGCACTTCTTCAGCGCCAAGTCCCAAAAAAGAAGAAAACATCGGAACTGACATCAAAATCATTGACACCGACACATGCTTTGGAGCCAATTTCTGCTTTCTCTTTACCCCTTTGGGACAGGCAGCGGCACCTTCCACACTCCTCCTCTAACCTCCCCAGATACTTTAGAGTCCTCAATTCCAAGCCTTCTGGGACTGACCAGGTCAGTTCCAAACGTATCTTTTTCTTTGGAATGGATGATTGCCCTGAGTACTTTGGTTGTGTCAGACCTGGAGTCCTCTTGGGGCCACAGCTTGACTGTCAGTTCTGAGTTGTTGGGGTCTGCTCCCTTTTTATTGGAGCCATCTCAGTGTCTCCATGAATCGACACAGAAGAGTTCAGGTCTGACTTCAGTCTCAATGGTGACCTCATTGGGAGAGGGGAGGGAACTTTGGCACTGAGTTTTTCACATTTGGTTCCAGAGCATCTCTTCTCTTCTGGGGTTCTGGGGGGGTCAACCTTTAAGGCAATTGGCTACTTTTAGTACTAGGTCAGTTCTGGGCCCAGAGCATCAACCAACTTCTCCAAAACTTCCCCAGACTTACCTGCTGAGGAGGTCCCTCGGATAAAATCATGTAAGATGAAACACTTGGACTCTCAAGAGGAGTCCGTCACAGAATACATGGAGTTCAATAAAGGCAAAGCATTTTCCAGATAACCTCCTGATGATGTTTCCTTTGGAGACGTCCTGGAAACAGAGAGATGGTTGGAAGTCCCTAAAAACTTTCAACCGAGGAATCCATGTACCTGCAGGCTTTTGCAACCTGCCTATTTACTTCCTGGGTGTCTCCACCCACCGACGATCTCCTCAAATTGATCTTTAGTCGGGTGTGGAAGACCCCTGATGCTACTAAACCAATCCCCAAGTGACCAGACAAAATCATAACAGCCCCAGAGAATAAACCTTTCTGGAAAAAGGGAGTTGCTGTAGATGCCATGGTAGTAGTGGCGGCTACTAAAAAGGAACTTGCAGAAGAGTGTTCCTCTGTCCATCCCCCCAACAGAGTCACGGATGATGGATAGATTCAGGAAGTGAGTTTATGCTTCATCAACCTTTGCCCTATGGACCTTGAACTATCTGGCACATTTCACTAGATTACAGAGACGTGATAAAGGAGGTGTCAGATACTCCCTCAGGAACTGTTTCTGGAGGTGTCAGATACTCTCTCAGGAACTGTTTCTGAAGGGGTACGATAATCAGTCAACTTTCAGTTATCTACCCTGACATCCATTACCAATTCTTCTAAGAGGCTCATTTCACATGCAGCTGAAGGAACAACAAGAGCAGCAGGTTCAGGCATTTCCTGAAAACTTATTTGACCGAAACTCATTTCGTTGAAAGGTATATGCCCTGTTCCCCTCTGTAGTGTGATCCTGGAGTTAGTGTATATAGTAAGGGGGGTGTGGGGAGCACAGCCCCCACATTGGGGGAGTGTAACCTCCCCCACACAGTTTGGGTATATATTATCTTCTGGAAAGAGTTATTCAATTTGTAAGTATCGATGTCTATGGTTTCCAACGTTTAAAATAGGTGGGTGGCTACTCCACCCACATCCCCCAATGAGTTTTCAGTGAAGTGAGATTTCAATGAATTGTGCTCAAGCAACTGATTTTCAGTGAAATGAGTTTTCAACGAAATGTGTTTCAGTGAAGTGTGTTTTCAGTGAAATGAAGTAGACCCTGGATCTACTTCATAACATTGAATTTCATAACGTTGAGACCATAACATCGAAAATTCAAAACACTGAAAACATTGAAAACTCAGAACACTGAAAGTGTGCTTCATAACATTGAAGACTACATTGCACAAGTAAATAGTATCACCTCCACCTACGACAACATCTAACTAACAAACACACTTTTTACTATGTTTCTGCTGGGGGGCAAGCCCCCCTACACCCCCCAGGCGAGGTTAGGAAATTAACTTTTTTCCACTGTAGTGTGATCTTGTAGTTGGTAATTTATGGGGGGGGTGTGGGGGGAAGAGCTCACACACAAGAAACGTAGTAAGTGTGTTTGTTAGGTGGTGTTATAGGTGGAGAGGATTTACATATGCATTGTAGTTTTCAATGTTCTGAGTTTACAATGTTCTGAGTTTTCAATGTTTTGGGTTTTCAGTGTTTTGGTCTCAATGTTATGAAATTCAACATTATGAAATTTCAATATTATGAAGGGGGGACCTGTGTGTGTGCGTGTGTGCGTGTGTGCATGTGTGTGTGTGTGTGTGTGTGTGTGTGTATTTGTATATATCAGTGGTGGCTGGTGACTTACAATCAAAGGGGGGCTTCAGGAGACAGCTGAATGGGTGGGGTCAATGGGAAGGGGTGTGGCCAACTAGAAAGGGGAGGAGCTATGCTCAAAACCACAAAAACTAACTAAATACACTGCCCTGGGTGCCAAACCGTCATTATGAGAGTCCAATCAAGACAAAATGAAGTGTAGAAGAATAAAAAAAAATTCAATGCATTGGCTGCATAACAGCTTATTTAATATCTAGATGGAAACAAAAAGGTTGTGAGGCATGAAAAAATAAATTACTTTTTAAATACATTAATGGAATGCCAGTGAAAATCAAGTGCAAGAAAAACAAGCAGCACTCAACTCAAACCACTTCTTGCACTGCAGTTCTAATTATAATTTATATTCAGCTTTATTAAAGTACCAAGTAACATGCTGAAGGTAGAAAGCTCTCATGCCCCACTTGTAAAAATGTTTCTTATCCAAAAAAGACCTGCTGCCTGACAACTATCTACTTGTTTCATGGGGAAAACATGATCAAAGTAAAAAATGAAAAGCAAACAAGAAATAAGTTCAAGATACATTGCTTAAAAGGATTACTGTACAGGTTATGGACCACACGACTGGCATTCTGTTTAGTTTACGGGTAAAGCCTGCAGAGATGACTGGAAGTCTCCAAGTGTAATGAGCTTCTTAAAATAATGTAATCCTGTCCTTTATTACAAATACTGTCATATGCATTTCAATACCCAAGGCTTATACATTATCTAGTTAAGTATTCTCTACATTTCAACATCAGAAAGGCTTTCAATGCTGGCAGTTCTTTAACAGTATGCTTATTAAAGCTTACTTGCATCTTATGATCTCAGCCAAGCTTACCTGATGGTCATTAAAGTATTGCTACTTAAACACAGAGCAACAGGCACTTTGAGTAATAAGCATAAATCAACAGTACAAAAAATATGACAGAAACCAGACCATTCTGCAAAAATCAAGGACAGATGAAAAGCCACTCTAGTACTTGTGTCTACCTTGGATGGGGGGGATACTCTGCACATTTACACTGCATAACTACTCCTTGCCTTGCTTGGACACATCCAGAGTCACTACATGGGGGAGTGGGGTGCAACAAGTATGTCACAATTTGAAATGTCTCTGGCTGACTGTGATGGCCCTGACACATCATACCTCTCAACCTCAGAGCAAGAAATCTGGACAAAGCCATACAAAGAAGTGGGACAAAGGCCCAAAAATAAGGACAATTTTTAAATATTGCTCTTATAAACTTAGAAAGATAATAGAATAGGTCTTGCATTAGTATGGATTTTCTGAATGGTATGAAATCTGAAACTCAAATGTCTGTCATTATTTTCTAACTTCAGTCTTTAATGATTTGTCACTAATTTGCCAAAAAAACACAATTTTATGAAAAATGGACCAAAAATGTGATGTAAAAATATAAAACAGCCACACAATACAGCTGGGAACCTGTCAAAGAAGGGACACTTTAATATTAGTACTGCTAACTTGAGCAGCTGACAAAATAAAAGAATCTACATGCATTTCTGAAATAAAAGTAACCTTTAACTCTGATTATTACAGTTATTTCGTATTTGTAAACCCTCCATGTTTTCTTTCAAAATTGCTATTTTGCGGAGGGATTATTAGGGGGAAAAGCAACATTTTGAGCCAAAATCAGGGACAGTTGAAAGGTTTGGCTGTGCCTAATTCTATAAAGCAATTTATTTGCATGTACCTCTCAACCTGTTAATGCAATAAATCTGGACAAGGCCAACTATATTGGGGGAACATATAAACAGTACTAAAAATTGCTCTTGTATAAAGTGAGACAGTTGATAGAACAACAGGTCTTACTTTAGCATGCATTTTTCTGAAGGTCATGAAGTCTGAAACCCAGTGTGTCATTATTTAGTGACTTAATTCCTAAATGATTTGCCAGAAAACCACAAATTTTATGAGGAACAAACCAAAAATAAGAAGCAAAAATCTATTCATTATTTGAAAATCTGGACAGTTGGGAGGTATAGTTCAGCTGGGGCTGTCTTTAAGTTTGCCGCCCTTCCCCCTCAGAAAATCATGGTCGAAAGGAGCCTCCCCCTGCAGCCATTCCAATGATCCATTACTTGGCTATTTCACCCTATTTACCATAAACACTAATGTGCATACTGATTTACTTCTATGATGATTTGGACTTCATTTGAAAGTTTTATTTTGCATTTTACAGCACAAACACTAAGACATCTGCTAAACAAACTTAGCATTAAAACGTCTTTGCCCTTGAAACTCACATTAATTGAAACAGCATGGAAACCCACATTCAAAGAAAATACATTTTACCAGTGGCAGATAAAGATTAATTCTGGGCTGTTTTCAAATCATAGGCCCCTTGCATAGGAAACATACATGTGCTCTTTGATACACCTTCCTATTATTTTGAACATTTTTCCAGTAAACTATGAAACAAAATGCATGCTCCAATAATGACAAAACTGCCCAATTCAGAACGTCTTTCCAGTAAACAATGAAACAAAATGCATGCACCCATAATGACAAAACTGCCCCGTTCAGAACATTTCCATCATAAAAGTGTACTCAAACTTCTACAGTCCACCATTATCAGTAAATATGCACAATTCTACAGTCCACCATTATCACTAAATATGCACAATTCTACAGTCCACCATTATCAGTAAATATGCGCAATTCTACAGTCCTCCATTATCAGTAAATATGCACAATCTCTGAAGAAGTAAAAAAGTCATCTAAATGATTCCACATTAAATAAATCTGTAACTAATGAAGAGGTTGCTGCTAACAAACACCTTTATATTTCATGGTTTCATCAAAAAATAAAGTGTCTGATGCCCCTGAGGAATAAATTGCCCATATTACATTAAAAATGATAAGCTAGTAATATTGCAATAGGAAATGGATGGCAAACTGATAACAGGCTCATAGTTAGTATCTTAACTTTTTCAGTATGGCAGCATTCACCCCTTGTGGGAGTAGAACCAACAACCTTCTGCATCAAAAGCAAGTACACAACCTGTTGTGCTATTAACAATGCAAGCTGACTTAGCATAAGCAGCACTAAACTTCTCTTCCCCTGCAGCTCTCAGCTCCTTATAAAATCTACTCAATACTCAACTGCATCTCATCTTCACAGCACAAGAAATCTGGAAAAAGCCAAATTTATTGGGGGGGGGTGGTCAAAAGCCCAAAAAACAGGGACACATTAAACAATGCTTGTATAATCTTGGAAAGTTGCTAGAATAAAATGCTGTGTTACCACCATACATTTTACTGCCAAGGTCCCTGTGCAAAAGAGTCAGAGCAACATACCACTATGCCAAATCAGCTGCTTTGTGAAAGAAAAATGCTGTGTTACCACCATACATTTTAATACCAATGTCCCTGTGCAAAAGAGTCGGAGCAACATACCACGATGCCAAATCACCTGCTTTGTGAAATAAAAATGCTGTGTTACCATCATACATTTTACTGCCAAGGTCCCTGTACAAAACAGTCAGAGCAACATACCACTAGCCAAATCAGCTGCTTTGCGAAAGAGCTTAAGACTGAAACTTAAATGGCTATCATTTAATGAATTCAGTTCTCACCATAGCTGTCAACCTTGAACCTCTTAGCACAAAACACCTGGACAAACCCAGTAATGAGGGAATACAGCCCCCAAACATATTCAGTGAATTCAGTTCTTGCCATAGCTGTCAACCTTAGCACAAAAAACCTGTACAAAGCCAATAATGGAGTAATGCAGTCCCAAAAATAAGGACATATTTCAAATATTCATCTTATAAACTTAGGTTGTGTTACTATGTATTTTCTGAAGAATATGAAGTCTGAAATTCAAATGCCTTTCAATTTTACTTCTGACAGAACAAAAACAGGTTTCAGCAGAGGCCCAGGGAGAAATACTGCAGACACATGTCTTTGTAAAATGGCAGGACACCAGAGCAAATCCACACAAACACAGGGATAAGATGCAGACTCCACACAGAAGGCACTCCAGCCAAGAATCAAACCAGGAAACCTATTGCTGTGAGGTAACTATGCTACCACTGCACCATCAAATATGTAAGGAATTAAACATTCAGAAACCTGAAGTCTAAAATTCAAATGCCTGTCAATTTTATTTAACATTTGTTAATCAGGACAGTCTGACTTGGAACAAAAAAACAATTTTCAGCAGAGGCCGAGGAAGAAATAATGCAGACATGTCTTTGTAACATGGGAGGACACAAAAGCAAACCCACACAAACACAGGGAGAAGATGCAGACCCCACAAAGAAGGCACCCCAGCCTAGAATCAAACCTGAGAACCTGCAGCTGTGAGGCAACAATGCTACCACTGCACCATCAAATATCAAGCATTGTAACATTTAGAAACCACAGATATTATGGGGAACAGATCAGATCAAATATGAGGCAAACATCTGCAATTTTTTTACAAATGGTGGTGGGTAGGGAATTCAGGTCTTAAACACCTGCATACAAGGTATATGGTTCAAGCCTGAGGTATTCCCTACCACCAGTATATAGCAACTGGGGCATACACACACCCACACACACACCCACACACACACACACACACACACACACACTTCAGTGAGTTTCCAGATCATGCTCTTACATGTTTCCCACACACATGTCCTTACCTGTAGTAGATCTCATAGCTGCCGTTCCCGGCTCCGGTGAGTTACACACACACACACACACACACACACACACACACACACACACACACACACACACACACACACACACACACACACACACACACACACACACACTTCCTTACCTGTAGTAGATCTCATAGCTGCCCTTCGGCTCCGCGAAGTTTCCAGGACAGTCTGTTCTGGGATCATGCTCTTACATGTTTCCCACACACACACACACACACACACACACACACACACACACACACACACACACACTTCCTTACCTGTAGTAGATCTCATAGCTGCCCTTCCCGGCTCTGGCAAGTTTCCAGGACAGTCTATTCTGGGATCATGCCCTTACATGTTTACCAGACAGGACTGCTGCTGAAACAGTCTGTGCATGCTCCATACTGTCTCAGCAGCAGTCTGGACTAGTGTGCATGCGCGAAAGTCCGCAAATTTTGAATTTTTTTTAATCTTTTATTTTCTTTTAATTTCTTTATTTTTTACAGCTGGGGGGGGGGGGCTGCAGTCTGGCAGTCCAATAGCATGGGCCGCCCCTGGTATATATGTGTGTATATATATATATATATATATATATATATATGTATATGTGTGTGTGTATGTGTGTGTGTGTGTATGTATATATATATATATATATATATATATATATATATATATATATATATATATGTGTGTGTGTGTGTGTTAACAAGGTAGGCCTGCTTTTCAGGTGTGACCCAGGACACTGAATAAATGGCTTGCTTAGAGTTGCACAGCAGGCAAATGGAAACTCTGGGAAATAAAGCCTCAAGCATATCATCTGTGTATACACATAAAAGTATGTATTTAATCATATCTTTATCTTTTCTCCCAACTGCTTGCTGGCATTTGGCTTTCCTTTACACCTGTTAACTGGGAGGGTGCCATCATCCAGGCAGCTGTCAGGGGTTTTAACTTTCTTTAACTTCCTGTCAATCCGATGGCAATATCTCTCATGCTGTTTAGCCCATTGACACATGCATGCTTCTGCGTGCACACCTGTCCTAACTACAGTGCATACCCTTGCTGCTATTTTAGTGCTCATCTGCTGCTGTGTGTGCTCCTTTGCTTCAACACCCAGCCTTCTCTGGGTGTCATTATTTCAGTAAACCAAGGTGCGTCCACCCTCCTGAATGAGTGAGCTCATTGACCACTTACCTGCTGATCATATTTGCTAGCTCCTTTAGCATCTATTTTACTAATTGATCCCTGGTTGTCTGGTTCACATTCAAGTCTTCATAGCTGTGTGCCACGGAGCAAGTTTAATTATTGTAGATGAATAATGTCCAAGGTTAACAAAACATATGATGTCTCAGAATGCTGATGTACATTTTTGTAATGTAGAAAAATTGTGAACTGCTTTTAGCTGAAGAAAATTAAACCATGTATAGTTTAGCCCAAATGCAAACAGAAACAACATTTAGCATTGTGACTCAGTCTGATATCTGAGCATAGTACTGTTACTATATAGTTTGATACCACACGAGTCTCTTCTGTTGAGATCAGATCTTTCCTCTGTAGATAAATTAAGCATAATGGTGTCTAAAATCAGTATCTGTATATGCAGCATGGTTTGCAGTATTACCCGATTTGTTTCTGTAGACTGCATCTGACGTAACATTTGGCAGCCTGTGTCTGTTTTCTTCTAGGACTGTCAGACTTCACAAATGGTGTGGTTTTCAGCAGTCATAATAGTTTAGACCTAGGGCAATGGATCTGTTCAACTCTACCATATTAAATTACTGCTCACAAATTAAGTACTTTGAGACTTGAGCCGAAGTTGCTTAGACATTCCCTTTTTAAACTTTTTTTTACACTGTTTATCCCTGAATCAACAGAAAACTGGATCAGGCTTGGCTACATCTTTTTCTGATGGGCTTTGGCATCATACTTTGAAATACAACAGCTGATATTGGTCATCAGCTGGTTTCCTGATCTTTTATTCCCTGTGATGTCCTTATTTATTGGTGTTGCAGTGTTCTTTACTCCTGGGATGTCCTGCCAAGAGTGGCCAAATGTCTGGCCAGTATGGCAAAGCTTGTACATCTGACGTACAGCACCCAGATGTCCTATGTGGCATAATGTACATATGTGACATATGAGCACCTAATCTTCATAATTTCTTTGCCACTAGTCCAAGTGCTACATTTGAATTTGGTCAGCAAACTGTTAACAGAGCTAGTTTCATTAACAAGCCTTCTCCAGATAAATACTCTGGATGATGAACCGAAGTACTGTCTTTTGCTGCTGTCTGCTCCCTCTGCCACAACCCAGTTGGAGGTCAACATGAAGCTGCCTACCAACACATCCTGTGAGGCTTTGCCTATGTCTGGTACTGATGTGAAGGAAAAACCGCTGCTCATTATTTTGCAGGGGTCTAGGGAGATTTCCTGTTAGAGAAAAGGTGCCTGGTATCCTCATTGAATCTAGGCCAGAAACTGTACCTCCTAGATTTGTTAAAGCTAATCTTTATTTAAAAAATAGTCAGAAAACTAAGCATATGGCCTCTGTGGCTAAGTATCCACACAAACAATGGCAGGAGTTTACTGGAGGGGGGGGGGGTTCAAAGCTTTCTAGGCTCTTAAGCCTCCTCCCCCCAAAGTTTATCTGTTCCTGCTTCTGTTCTTTGGTCTTCCGCTTCTTCCAAACTAACTAGGGCCTCTGTTTCCTCTGAAGAGTTAGACTCTGGTGAGAAGTCCTTAACTTAATCCTTGCAGATCTATTCTCCACTTGCCCTGGGATCTGAGGAAGAGGATTCACTTTGTACTAAATCTCCTATGGAGTAATTGTCTTTTGGGGATATGGTGGTTGGTATGATGGAACATTTTACATAGGACTGTTTCCAGGTTTCTGATGTTCAAAAATGATACAAGCTCATGTAGATAGATTCTCCTCAGCCTTCTACATTCCATCCAGTGATGGCTGCCCTCTTGGATACTTTCACTGCAGCTTCTCACGCTCCTATTTCTTAGCTTCCTGCCACTAAGAACCTGGACAAGTTCTTTACAGTTCCTGAGGCTCAACAGTTATATTTAATTTTTTCTTCAAACACCTTCATTGAATTATCACTTGTGACACAGGTAAATTTACATTCATATAAAATAATCAAACTAGATTAACATAACAAACATTATACTTCAGATATATTGTGTTACATAAGTTATTCAATTCCTGTCCTTTTTTCAAGCAAAAAACATCTTTATTAAACCATCACTTACTGCACAGGCAATTATACATTTATATAAATGAAAACAAATCACACTGACACAATACTAAATGCAAGCATTTTACATCACAAACCATACTGACACACTCCCAGTCGCAAACATTATATATCACTTATAATCTACCCAATTTTTCTCACTCAGACATTACATAGCTCATTTAAGTCCTGCCACCTTTTAGACCTCATTCCTCCCTTGTAAGTATTGTTCCCACAATTCCCATTTTTTCCTTGTTCCTAGCCTTTTCTAAAGATCTCATTTCCAATTGTTTTGTCTCTTAATATATTCACTACTTCCAGTATAGTTGGTTTAGATTTTGCTTTCCATTTTCTAGTAATTGCTTTGTTGGCATCCACCATTATTAGGCACAGCAAGGCCTTGCCATGTCTAGGCAAATTCGATTCTTTATCATAGCTCAAAAAAGTCAAATCCCTTGTCAGACCAATCTGCCCACCGAGCATCTCTGACCGTGCATCCCGCAGGGAATCCTTAAACTCTACCAACTCACAGCACTCCCAGAAAATATGTTTCCAATTACCTCTTTCTTCCCCTTCACACCTCCAACCTTTACTGTCCGCCTGAGGAATAATTCTCTGGAATCTATTTGGGGTATACAAATATTTGTGTAAACATTTCCAGGCAAAAATCCTAAATCTTCTAGATTTTGTTGCATATTTGGGAGATGTACATATATCCTCCCATTGTTTCTTTGTGAATTGCTTATCCAGTCTCTCTTCCCAATCCTTTCTAACCTCTGCTGATTGGTTCTTATAGTTATTAGGCAATATTTTATATGCTCTCCTAATTATTCCTTTTTAATGGCAGACTCAGTTGTAGATTCTATTGAAAATTCTACTAGTGCTGGAATTTCATTTAGGACCGCTCCATTTCTTTCTCTGTGCCTATACTCTGATATCAATCCCTGATAGGGAAGACAGTCTCTAACCTGCAGTCCAAATACATTCTTGGTGTCTTAGTATTCATTCATCTTTCCCTCTCTGGTTATTTGCTCCCATTACCTTGGCTCCATTGCCAGGTTTCTCCAGTAAACTCTGTCCCTCTCTTGTCTGTTGTCTGTATCCCTAATTGCAGTTATCCCTACTGGCAGAATCTCCTTTCTGCATTCCCGTGTTGGTTTAGTTCTTAGAATACTTTCTGCTTCTTCACTGATACAATAATCTGTATGATTATTGTTCTTCTCCTTAAAAGCTTGCATCCAAAACACCAGTCTTTATTTGTTTCTTGAGCTTCCCACATGTTTCATCATCATCATCTATTTCCACTTATGTATAGGAGTCTTAACTGTGTAGCTCTGAAATACTCCTTCAAGTTGGGTAATCCCAATTCGCCCTGTTCTGCTGGAAGAATCATCTTATCCCACTTGACGTTTGCCATCTTCCCTCCCAGATAAAGTCCTTCAACTCTTTATTAATTGCTGCACACAACTTCTCCTCTGATTGATAAAAATATGCCTGACATGGGTAATAGGAGATTCACCCCGGGGATCACTTCTGTGATTCTGCTTGACAGAGACCCAGGAAAATAATTTTCTTGGTAGGTGAAAGCCAGGGTACCTTTTTGGCTAGGCTTGTATAGGCCCTAGGGCCACTAGCCTAGTACCTACCTATGAACCTATGTTTTAAGATTAAAGGGACTAAAAACATTTTAACTGCTTGTATGTTACTATCCATATCCATGTAGCAAAGCGTCCAATTTCTAAGTTTTTTGTCTTATCTTTTGTTTAGTCTCTTCCCCCATATCATTAGCTGCCACACTAGAATCATTTTTAATCTATATTCCTAAATATTTCATTTTATCATGTTCCCATAAATATGGGTATTCTAAACCGGGTCCATATTACCTTTTTGAAAGGGCTGTTCATCGAATGTTCTTTCATCGACACATATCCACGGAAATACCAAAACTCCGACCGGCTACATAAGCAAATTTTTCCCAGGGAAAAGATTGCCCTTTCCTTGACTGTAGTGCGATCTTGGAGTCAGTATATTTAAGTAGGGGGGTGTGGAGGGCACAGCCCCCCACATTGGGGGTATGGGGGACAAAGCCGCCCACTTCATTGTGTTGTCGATTTGTTTTGTTTATTATTGGCTCAGTGATTTTTTTCCTGGGAAAAAAATCGCTTTTGTGACCTTTTGAAGTTTTGGTATTTCGGTGGATATATGCTGATGTAAGGGTGTTCGAAAAACAGCCCTGTCCACATCGTAATATAGACCTTTCTGAACCAGTTCATGTGTGGGTACATAATTTACTGCTATTGCCTTTGTTTTACCTTCATTAAATTTGTATCCTGAAATGATCTGAAAGTGTCTCAAAATGTTCCACAACACTGTAATGTCTTTTTCTGGTTTTGTCAGGTATAAAATAATATCATCTGCAAATAAAGCCAGCTTTTCTTCCATACCAATTATATCCTTGAATTTCAGAATCCTTTTTTTTTTTGCCAGTAGTTCTAAATATAATGAAAATAATAAAGGGAAAGAGGACACCCCTGCCTGGTTCCACTGCTCAAGCAGAAATTATCAGAGAGGACCCCACCCACTTTAAATTTCACCCCTGATCCCTCATAATCAACCTTAAAGTTTTTTCAAGAAATGCAAATGCTTCCATTGCCTGCTCATAAAGTCCCAGTTTACTCTGCATCAACACCCAACAACAACAATGGCATTTTCTTACATTCTGCTTCCCTCTGGATCATCAGTGTTCTGTTAATGTTTTCAGAAGTTTGCCTCCCCTCCACAAAACCACATTGATCCATATCTATCAGTTTTTGGCATTACTTTTGCCATTCTTGTAGCCATTATAGACATGAACACTTTATAATCATGGTTTAGTGTTGAAATGAGCCTGTGTGAAGCTGGATCTAATGGCTCTTTACCTTCTTTAGGTGTTACAGCTACCTTCACTTTCTTCCAGGATGGTGGTACTTCTCATCCTTTTAAGATACTGTTAAACAAAACCTTCCAGATCCTTATCAGTTTTTTCCTCCTAGCTTCCAAACTTCCACAGGAATACCATCTATTCCCTGACATTCCTGTAGATTGGTTATACATCACAATATTTATCTCATCTCCTCCTATCCTAACTTAGTAATTGAACATCATCTGCATCTAACCTTGGCATATTTAATTCTTCAATAAGCATTTACATTTGTATTTTTTCTTGATTTTCATATTTCTCTGCTTTAGAATTTCTGAAATATTTCTAATACCTCTACAGGATCTCTTGTTGCCTTCTTTGTTACAGGCTCCCTACGTCTGGTGACAGCCCTTTCTACTTTCTGTTGCCTGAATTGTGCTAAAAGTTTTTGTGCTCTAGTGTTATCAAAAAGCAGTTGTTTAAAAGCAATATTTCTAAGTTTGTGCATATTATCAAGATAATTCCTTATTTTCTGCCTAGCATTTTGCAGTTGATCCTCCTCTTGTTCTATGAGATTGACATTTGTCAGTCCTTCTAAATAATTCTTGTTACTTCTTAAACATAATTCTCTCTCTTATTTCCACCCTATTTTTAAATTTCACCTTAATTTTATCCCACTGTCTAGCTATATTTTCTATCCTAACAGCTCTTGAATAATCCCCTGTACATATTCCTTAAATTTCTGTCTTTTCAACTGATAGGTGGGAAAGCGCCAATGTCTCATTTTTATTTCATTACCCTGTGTTTTTATTTTAGCTATTACTTTCACATGATCTGAAATAACTATTATGTGGGTATCAAGGCCTTCAATTAAATGCATGTGTTCCTATGAAATGTAAATTCTGCCTAGCCTAGTTTTTATATTTTGGGGAATAATATGTAAATTCACTCCAAACTCTTCATTACTGAATTCACATCTTCCATGCCAAATAGTTTCCTACATTTCTTCAAGAATCTTCCCTCCTTTGTTATATTTTCCATTCTGCACTTTCTGGACAGATCTTTACTGCAGCAAATTAAATTCCAATCCCCACCTATAAGTAATATTCCTTGCTGAAAACTGATTATTTCTCCCAGAATTTTCTTAAACTCCATTAAAGCAGTTGTAGGTGGAATGTAAATACATGCCATTGTAATCCTCCTCCCTTGCCAGTAGCCCCTTAGCACTACAGATCTGTCATTATTATCTTTTTTAATCTTCTTCTATCACTATTGGAGCTCCTCTTGTAATTAATGTAAGTACTTCTCTTTTCCTTTGGCCCAGGTATTCTGCTGAGTAGCCATCCTGAAAACCTTTCTTTTTCAAATTCACATGTTCAGTCCTTTATGTTTGTCTGCTATTTGCACTTTACATTTTAATATACTTTACTCTTTCTTGTTTGTATTTATCTGTGAGGCCATTTTCATTTAAAGACAGTAAAGAAAGCATCATTGTATTAAAAAGTTATTATTCCCATCTTTTATGTATAACAATATTGTGTTAAATGTCTAGTTCCAGCTTTTGTGTTACATGAGTACACTGTTCGGTAGGTTGAACTTTTATACAGTTGTTTCTTGTCATATACATTTGAGCCTATGTCACATCTTGGAAAACTTTTTGTTTTATTGAAAGCCCTCAAAAAAAAAAAAACACCCCAGTACCCCCCTAAAACATATTAACTTAATACTAACAGACAAAACTATGCATGCTTTCAAATATCACAGTTTTACCCTCCTAATAGGAGCAAAAGTCCCAAACTGACAGCCACACTCTCACAGACTTGAGTTAACCTAAAAGAAAGTTCATCCATGCTAAGATGCATAGTGCTGCCTGTGCTTCTGCTAAATGCTGATTGGTTTTGTCTTATCTTTATAGCTTTCACAGCTGTGAAAACCCCTGAATGTTTTCATTAATTACCTTGGGAGGAATGCTTTAAAAGAAGGTCATCTACTTTGGGAAAGAAACCCTGAATGCCTTCAGAGGACACTATCTCATAGCCATTTTCTCATTTCTTTTTTTCCCAAAGCCAATCACTCTTCACCACACTGTAGATAGTTTCTCTTTATTGGATTGTCTCCATGGAGACATGAGAACCAGGCAGGCAGTTTCTCTTTATCAGATCTTTTCCATGGAAACATGTAGACCAGCTGCAGAACTATTATTGAGCTTACATGTATTTGCTAGAAAAAAGGCGCATAATAGTCAATGTTCTTTTTCATTTACTTGTTCTCTCTTAGAGCTTGTTATTAAATTAATCTAAGGTCTTTAAGTCATTTCCCCATGCAAGAATGAAAAAAGGCACATTATTTTTTCTTTCATCATGCTTTTTAACCAGGCTTATTTTTATACATTGCAGTACCTGCATTTCTGCTTTCTACATATGCTGAACAAGAAGAGAGAAAAAGGGAGAAAGAAAAGAAAAAAAAAAACAAAGACCCTATTTTGCTGGAGGTTCCTTATAGTCTTTTCTTACTTGTGAGTTGTTCATTTTTGGTTTGGCTTATTTATTTATTTATTAAATTTATTTATTATTTATCATAGTTATTTGTTACAGTTCTTTTCTGTTATATTTGCTTACCTGCCTCTGAATCCAGCTGTGGTTTCTAGTTTTGAAATCAAACAATTTTTAAAACATTCTTCATATTCAGCCTCTAATAGAGCCTTTTCATCCTTCTTGAGGCCTTAATTTTGTTCTTGAAATTGACCCAGCCCCTTTTAAGCCTGCAGTTTCTTTTACAGCATTATACATGGGAGACTGTATTGTTGGTGATTTTACTTCTGCTAAGGGGGTTTACAAACTGCAAGCCCTCTTGGAGATTCCACCTTTTTTTCACTGGGGCAGGGTGTCTCCCAGTAAAAATCCTTTTATGCTCAAGGAGATTAATTATTTGTCCTTTAATCAGTCCCTTCATCTCTTATTTTCCCCTTCTTCACAGAATTCTAATGAGGGGGTTCTTCACACCCTGGATTTACATGTCCAAGTAATTTCTGAGCTGTTAAAGACAAAACATATCAGGAAATTTGAGCAGCTTTTTCTTTCCTTTCATGCTAGTAAAATGAGTTTGGTGGCATCTAAGCAAACTATCTTCTCTTGGAATTATAAAGCCATTTCTTTCTGCTATTGTTTTCATGGTAAGCAGCTTTCCTCTTCTGCTCATGCTATTTTTTTCCAGGGCAGTGGCCTTTTCCGGTGCATTTTTCAAGTATCTGGTTGCTAGGTCAATCCTGGAAGCTGTTTCTTGGGCTTCTTTTCACATTTTCACTAAACATTACAAGTTGGATGTAATTTCTAGGGTCGGGGCAGTTTTTCCAGAGCCATAGATGAGTTTTTTGAAGGTTCTTCTGTGGCTTCCTCCTCCAGTACTTCACAGTAGTTTTTGCATTCTCCCAGAGTAAAGAATAACTACAGCAGTGATAAGGAAGGACATAGTACAGTTGTGTAAGACCTTACCATAACAGTAGATGTCTTACTCACTGTTGAAGTGTTCTGTCCCTCCATACTACTAACTGTTACTGTGTTTTCCTTCTGGCTGATGGGTCTTTTATCCTCTTCTTCCTATCCTGGATGTATGTGTTATTACTTTCTTTCTAGGATTGCTCTAGTTCTACTGGGGTACTTCAGTTCTGAGGGCTAGGCACATACATCTTGCAAGTAGGACATACATCTGATGTGTGGTGCACAGAGGATGTGGCATCTTTGGTATGGTGGCCAAACATTTGACTACCTTTGGTGTGATATTCCTGGAGTAAATAATGCTGTAACAGTGAGAAGTAGGACGTCTACTGTTATGATAAGAGCTTGCACAACTCTACTTTCACTTGACTGCCTTCATTTTTCCCTCATAACATTTGTAAGCTGTTTTTCATGGTTTTGGCTGAAAAAGTAGTTGACTTTGCCACTTGTGAATCTTAACTCTCACTCTCTAAAATGTGCGCTGCATATGCATATGGACATAGTTTGCTGACAGCACTGATTGTCTTTACCTATTTAGTTTTGTTTTGGTCTTTAGTCTATGCATTCACCAGAGTATGGAAGTCATTTTTCATTCCTTGGAGACTAGTGTCTGCTTGTTGGTAAGTTCTAAATCTAGTTTGTTTTAACCACTGTTTCTGCTAGTCATATGTATTGGACATGAATTACCATAACAAATCACAACCAAGAAAGTCTAAAGGTGTTATTGCTCAATGCAAGGAGTCTAATAAAAAACTTCACTCCCTAGAAGCTCTCTTCACCCTAGAGAATGCTGACATCTGTACAGTCACAGGACATACTTTAAAGTCACAGAGAGCACACACAGTGCAATGTTATAATGCCTTCCACACACTTAGACTAGCTACTACACAGACAGGGACTAAAGGTGGAGGTGTCTAAATTTGACTTCAAAAATATACCTCAAGCTGGTTAAACAAGACAATGCACTTGATGTTCTCCATGTTCAAATCACCATAGGCAAAATCCCAAATCATCTGAATACTAATTGTAAGATTTGTGCAACATTTAATCCCAGGCTCTTAGTGGGTTGTCGCAATAAACTTGTATTGAGAGGACTTATACCGGCTACTTCTTCTGGAGCGCAAACCCCCTCTAAACACAGTAAATCAGCTCCTCCAGAGCATAGGAAGGTGCTCTCCTATGAAGTCTTCAGGGTCTTTTTTGGAGCCTCCTTCAAAGTCCAGAAAAATGTCTGATCCTGTGCCATTGGATCCTAAGCCCAGATCTTCAGATCAAAGATCTAATGCTCTCATTACAATAAGCCTTATCTCTGTACCTTTGGATCCTAGATCCTTGGATCCTATACAGGGTACTATCTGTAGGAGCACTAAACCAGAGTATACTATAACTACCATTTTTCTTATCCTGCCTTAGAGGTTGCCTCAAACACCCAAAAAGCACTCTAGGCTTCCTTCCTCTTCCTTCTCTAGGTCATCCAGGAACTTGTCAGAAGAGGATGTGGATAGGATGATGCAAAAGGTTAGTTGAGCACAGATTCAAATGGGGTCTTACCAAATCCATCCACTACTGGATCCATGAGTATGGCTACAACTTCTGCAGCCATATTTTCTCCTTCTCTGATCCATCTCATGGTTTCAGTGTCCTAGGATCCGAGATTCCCCCAGGGGTCCAGTGTTGGGTCTGAGAAAATCTTCTTATTCAACTCTTATTTCCTTGACCAGTTCTTCCCTGATGCCGTCAGATCAGAATGGGTTTTGGAGCCAGAGTATCGGTGTCAGATCCGAGTGGATGGGCTCGGCTCCAATTTTATTGGATTTGTCCCTTCCTCTTAGAGCCTCAGCCCTTGACAGTCTGGATCTGTTTCTGCCCCCTAGACTTAGATCCAAGGAGGTTCCAGGTCTGTCTTCCTTGGAAGTTTCATCTCTGAAAGGCACATTGGAGTTTCCTGTGATTCATCTGCCTTTGAGGTGGTAGAAAGAACTTTTTCTCTCCACAGAGAACTACCTTCTCAGATCTCAGCTCCAACAACCTTTCCCACTTTGGAACCTAGCTGTGAGTTGCACAGGCCTATTCCACAGGGACAGATAGAATTAACAAGTATCCAGTCAGTTCCTATGTAGGAACTCCCCCTCTCATCCTAGACTTCACCTGAACATCCCATGGAGGAAGTGCATTGGAAGAGAATGTGTAAAAGGAGACGCACCGGTTCCCCTTTGGAGTCTCTCACAAAGGATACCGATTTTGATGGGGGAGAGGGGGTCCCCCAGGTCACCACCTGATGACATCTCCTTTGGAGATATCTTTGAGATCTTGAAACAGAAAGCTTGGTTGGTCTTCCCAAAGCCTCTCGTCAGAAGAATCTGTATTTTTTGGAGGCTTTTGATTCTCCATCTGCGTCTTGGGATACCCCCTTCTGGTGGGCAAACTTATTGACTTAGTGACCCATCGGGCTTGAAAGGAGCTGGACACCATTGAACCTATTCCAAAGAAACGTAACAAGTTTTTGGCACCCCCCCCCAACCCTCAGATAGGCCACATTGGAGCAAAGTGGTCCTGGTAGATGCTATGGTGATGGCGGCAGCCACCAAGCAGGAGCTAGCAGAACAGAGCTCTACTGTCCATCTGGACAGGTTGGGAAAGCGAAGTTTTGCCTCTGTAACCTTTGCCATGAGGTCATTAAATTATCTGGCTTATTTCACTCGGCTTCAGAGAGATTTGTCCATGGAGCTTTCAAATACTCCTTGAGTCCATGTATGGTGAGGACTTCAAAATGCTGCAATCTTACTCAACCCCATACAAGTGAGACAGGGTGCACAGACCGAACCAACATGTAGTCAAAAACACAAAATAGTCCGGCACCAGGGAGATATGTAAAATATAAAATTTTAATGTGGCAAAACAAACAGCAAACCAGTTTCGGCAAAAATTAAAGCCTTCTTCAGTGCATTAACTGACATTAGTTCACATCACATTTAAATAGTGCAATATTAGACCAGAGTGAAAACTGATTGGTACATGCCAAAATTAGCTTAATTAATTGAGGCTGGGCTTAAACAGAGCCCTCAGCCTGACAATCCAACCAGATTCCTTGTTATTTAGTATAGAATGCCATCCTGTTTTATTAGATTTATGTCCTTGGATTTTATCAGTAATTGTAAATTGAAATTTAGCAGTACAATGGGTCATTTTGTGTTTATAAAGAGCATTAGATATTCTTTTGTTTCTTATGTCATTAAGATGTTCACTGATCCTATGTTTTAATGGCCGGGATGTTTGTCCTACATAAAAAGCAGAGCAAAAACAGGTGGCCAAATAAATGACCAGTCACTGCTACAGTTGCCGAAGCATCTGATTTGAAAAATATGTGGAGTACTGCTGCTGGTAAATTCTTTTGTTTTGCAAATGTGTACAAGCACTGCAATAGCCACAAAGAGTACTGCCCAATAGCTTATCCCCAAATAAAGTGACTTATGCGGTAGATGGGGTGAAATGTTTATAGTGAGTTAGATGAGAACTGATGGTGCAACCTCTTCAATAGGAAAAAAGACATTGTGGGGAAAGCATTCCAGCTAATTTCTCATTGGTCAACAGGATGTCCCAATGGTTATTAATAATACGTTTGAAGCCATCAGTATTGCATTCAAATGTTGTAACCAGCTGGATGGTTTGGGGAGATTGTCGATCCCTTACCATAAGTCAACAAATTATCCTATCCTATTTGCCTGGAGCATCTCTAATCCGACCAGTTCGGATCTGAGCCGCTGTCGGAGCCAGAGCCTGGGTGTAGGATCTGAGGGAGTGGAACCTTTCCCATTGGCTCCGATGTTGTCGGGCCAGGTTCCCTCCCTCAGAGCTCCGTCCGCTTCGGGGCCGTCACTGATTCTCGCGTCGGACCTGGGGAGACAGGCCTCCTTATTAGCTTCCTAGGAGGTCCACTCTCCTTCAGCATTCGATGTGGTAGAAAGGGTCCTCTCCATCGGATCGAGATCCCTGACCACCCCCTCGGACTCAGCCCAGACCCCCTCGGCTCTGTTTACGGTCCCCATTGTCTTACCAGAGGGACAGCCCATGCTCGAAGAGCCCCATACAGTTCCCTCAGAGGAACAGATAGCTTGCAAGCACTCCCCTGAGAGCCCCATTGGAGATGTGCCTCACAAGCATACGTGCAAGAGGAGGCACTTGGACTTCCCCAAGTCCTTAACCAAGGACAAAGATTTAGATGATGGGGAGGGCTCCCCAAGATCACCTCCCAAGGATGTCCCGTTTGGAGACATCATGGAGATCCTGCACCAGTGGGGAGGTTGTTTTGCCCCCAAGCCCTCCTCTGGTGAGTCTGTGTTCCTGGAGGCTATATGCATGGGTCCATCTACTTCCCGGATGTCCCCTCCCACAGATCCTTTAGTGGATTTGATCACCTCGTGGCCGTGGAAGGAACCAGATACCGTGGAGCCGATCCCCAGGTGCCCCGATAAAGTTTTAAGTCCCCCCATTGACAGGCCTTCCTGGAATAAGGGCTCCCCCAGTGGATGCCATGGTGGTAGCAGCAGCCACTAAGAAAGAACTATCTCAGGAAAGTTTCTCGAGCCACCCTACTGACTGGGAGTCACGGATAATGGACTGCCTAGGGAGTCGGGTGTATGCTTCAGCTACCTTTTCGATCAGGGCGGTAAATTACTTGGCCCATGTCACTAGACTCCAACACATCGTAGTAAAGGAGCTGGAGGAGACTCCACCCAAGTCCATGTCGCAGGAGGACAAGTCTTCGTTCTCCACGAAAATGGCCACTCTGAAAGCAGTATCAAATACATCCATGTGACTCCCCTCCCATGCTATGGAAGGACCGGCTAGGGAAGCTGGGTCCGGAGTGCCCATGAGGCTTAACGCCTGGCTCAGGTTGTGTCAATTTACCGAACACTTTAAGGCATCATTTGCAAATGCCCCTTATGATGGCTTGACACTTTTCAGTAAGACTGTCAAGGAGACACTAATCCAGAGAGAGAAGGACACTGTCTGCCATTGGGATCTGCTTCTGTAACCCTCAACGGTCCTTTTCCCAGAACCAGAGAGGGCAAGAGAAGATGTGGTTCCGGAAGTCTCAGTATTCCCGGGACACTCAGGGCTCTTCTTCCCATAGAGGCAGAGGGGGACAGAATGGACGCTGACCCAGAGACAGAGGGGGTCTGCAAAATTTCAGGTCTCGAGAGCCATTCTTGGACAGACCTAGGCAGCAACCCTGAGGGGTTGGCCGTGAGCTCCACTCTGGAGGCACTCAGGGCACGATTGTCTTTGCACCCAGTGGCATGGGAGTCCATAACAACAGACCACTGGGTGCTTCAAATCATATCCAGAGGATATTCTATCCCCTTCGTGGGTTACCCCATATCTCTCAAACATCTCCAGGATGTTCCACCCACGCAAAGGGAGGCAGCAGCACAGGAAACTTCCAAGCTGCTAGGAAAACAAGCCATCGAAACCCTCCCCCTAGATCAGTCTGGATTGGGCTTCTAGTCCAGGTTCTTTTTGGTGCCAAAGAAAATGGGGGACTTTCTGGACCTCTCTACCCTGAACCTGTCAGTTGCCAAAAAAAAATTCCAGATGGTCACACTACAATCCATCATGCCGTACCTGCAAGAGAGCGACTGGATCTGCTCGTTAGATCTCCAGGATGCTTGCTATCACATAAAAATGCGCAAAAGCTCCAGGAGGTTCCTCCACTTCTGGCTAGGGGCCAATCATTATCAATTTTGAGCCCTACCCTTTGTTCTCACCACAGCCCCAAGGGTGTTTACCAAAATGATGGCAGTCATAGCGGCTCACCTGAGGCTTCAGAGGATTTAGGTCTATCCATACCTGGACGATTGGCTCCTTACTGCTCCCACCAGCCGTCTACTTTCCCAAACCAGGGATTACTTTCTGACACTTGCCCTGAGTTTGGGTATCTCAATCAACACATCCACATCTCTCTTAGAGCCTGTACAGGTAATAGACTACTTTGGTGCCAGGATAGATGCACTCCAGTGAAAAGTGTTCCTGACCTTGGAGAGAGTTAAAAACTTCAGGATGCATGTCTCTCTGATCTACCATTCTCACTTCCCGACAGTGGAATCAATGTTGAGGGCCCTAGGCTCGATGGCACCAACCATGACTCTTCTTCCTTGTGCTCGGCTTCACATGCGGATTCATCAGTGGACTCTAGTAGTTTAGTGGTCCCTGTTGGAATTACAAGTGTGTTGGTCATCCCTCATATGGTGGATGAGCTCTCCAGGCATTTTGAAGGGACGACCCTTTGTTACAGCCCCGGCCCAAACCACAGTGACCACGGATGCCTCCCAACTTGAGTGGGGGACATTGTTTGGGCAGGACAGTTCAAGGCCTGTTGTCCCCCATAGAGACCAGTTTGCATATCAGTGTCCTAGAGATGAGGGCAGTCCTTCTAGCGTTGCAGGCCCTTCATGCCTTTCTTTCTCTGGAGACGATTGCCATTCAGTCAGACAACATGTCAGTAATCTGGTATATCCACAAACAGGGAGGGACCAGATTTACCCGCTTTGTCGCAAGGCCATGGGAGTGAGGGAATGGGCGATCTCCACAGGTCGCTTTCTCATCGCAACTCACATTCTGGGATGGTCCAACATTCTAGTAGACAGGCTAAGTCAGACCATTCTGATGCCTTACGAGTGGTCTCTGAATCTGTCAGTAGTGGAACAGATCTTCAACGAGTGGGGTCAACCTTGCTGCAAGCTCTTCGTATCTCCTTTCAACGTGAAGTGCAGCAGGTTTTTCACACTGACCCTCCTGCCGGGGGAGTCCCTCAGAGATGCTCTAGTTCATGCTTGGCCTCCTGGTCTTCTGTATGCTTACCCACCAGTACCTCTCATCCCGAGGTTTCTGCAGAAAGCCTGTCAACTGGGGAGCAAGATGATCCTTATTGCCCCATTCTGGCCTCGCCAGGTATGGTTTACTTTCCTTTGGTCTCACCTTCTGGCTCCACCTTGGATCCTCGATCCCATTCAGGATCTGATTTCACACCCATCGGGGGTGTCTCATCTGTGTGGACAGCCCGAAGCTCACGGCTTGGCTGCTCCAGTTCCCATGATTGCTAGGACTCCCAGACTTTCCTCCTCATTTAATTCTATTTTGGTAGCTACTCACAAGTCTTCAGCCAGAAAGGTTTGTCACAGTAACTGAAAACATTTTTCTTTCTGGGCCTCTCAGAGGAGTTTAGATCCTTTCACGGCTGCTATTTCTGCTATTCTTGGTTTTCTAGACGATATTTTCCAGCATGAAGCTAGTTCTCTACTTTCAAAGTTCAGTTGGCTGCTATTTCTCATTTTCATGTGGACAAGAATTCTGCATCCTTGGCATCTTCCAGACTGTATAAACCCTTTATCAAAGGCATATTTTTGCTATGCCCCAGTCAAAGATCCTGTCCCTCCGTGGGACCTTACTATGGTTCTCCAAGCTCTGGTCGCTTCACCTTTCAAGCCTGCTGATACTGCAGATCTAAACTTTTTGTTGTGGAAAACAGCTTTTCTGGTCGCTATTACCTCTGCTAGAAGGGTTTCGGAATTACAGGCCTTGTCTATCAAACTTCCATACATGATTTTTCATAAAGATAGAGTTTCCCTTCGAACCTGCTCATCTTTTCTTCCTAAGGTGGCGTCACCAGTAAATATCAATCACACTATAAATTTGCCTGTGTTCTTTCCCAATTTTACCAACAGGATGGAATCCAAGCTACACATGTTGGATGTGCATAGACAGTTATGATTCTATTTACACAAGACAAAAAATTTTCGTAAATCCGATCAATTGTTTTTTTCATTCTATAAACCCTTTTTGGGCAAACCTATTTCTAAGGTCACTATAGCTAGATGGATTTCTAAATGCATCCTGCAGGTCTATAAGGACAAAGGCATGTCTCCTCCAGGTCAGGTACAAGCTCATTCCACTAGGTCTATGGCTACATCTGCAGCTTTCTGGTCTGGAGTGTCTTTGGATGACATTTGCTCTGCAGCAACTTGGTCCTCATTTCATACATTTATTTCTCATTACAAATTGGATTTGACTTCTAAAAGGAGAGCATCCTTTGGTTCTGCAGTGCTCCAGAATATCATTCCATGACGGCCTCCCAGGAGTTTAGTAGCTGGGGACTCTGTCCCACAGTTTGAAGACCAAATGAAATAAACTACTTCAGATAAAGAAGTTATGTACTTACCATAACGTTTCATCTGAGTAGTTGTACTTCATTTGTCTTCAGCCATCCCTCCCTCCTTCCCCCGGACCTTGGTGCATGTTCAGCCTGCGGGCTGCAGCATAGGTCACAAGTATGTTATCAGGTCGGATTCTAAGTATTAGTTCAGCAAACTCAATCTGGGGATGGAAGGCAGTGGAAGTGTATTATGGGTAAGGGGAGGAGTCTGGAGCTCAGAGCTGATGCTAGTAATATTTGCCGGCTTGGATCCGATATGGATCCATATCCCACAGATTGAAAACAAATGAAGTACAACTGCTCATATGGAACGTTATGGTGAGTACAGAACTTCTTTTTTTCTGCCCAAGAAATAGTAACTGGCTAGCTTCAAAAAGTTCTGGCTCCCTCACACCTTTATTCTGACTGTTAATTGGCTAATCCCTTGGAGGGAAATCAGCAGTCCGAGTGAAGCTTTCTCCAGTGTTTTCTTGCCATCTGGAGAAGGAGCTCTGACTGCACAGAAGCAGCAATTGGCTTAGAGCTTCAATTCAGGCAGATAGGTCTGCACTGGGGGGACTCCTCCACTCAGAAATCATTATCCTTTGGTAAGAATAATATTTTATGTATTTTTTTTTATTAAAATCGGTATTTCACCTTTAAGAAACCTGGTATGTTTTCTCAAGAACAAAGGTTTCTGGTCAGGGACTGCTTTTTTTGGTTATTTATTTAAGGTATTTGGAGCTAATTTTGTGAAAATTGTGTACTGCTTTTGTTAACTCTGAATTTTGTAGAATAGGAAAGTTTACAGAAAATGAGCAGGGAAGTGGATGTTGGTGTAATTTTTAAGAGTTACAAAGCCTTCATCAGTGTATTTTGATACACTGATGAATGCTTTGTAACTTTTCAGCCGAAACCAGTCTGTTTGTTCTCCTTATACTATTATAATAAATCTCATTGTCAGTGTTTTGCTGGCTCTTGCTTTTCTGAATTATACCAAGGACTTTTGGAGCCGTGCAGCTACCATACTTGCAGGGTATTTCCACTGAGTAAGTCTTAAGCTCACTTTGTGACAACCTAGCTGCTGTTTTGATTCTATCAGAGTATGTGTGCAAGTGTCTGAACAGTATTGACAAGTGAACTCAGTTCTGCTTTTACATTTTATAATCTAAGGGACTGTGGAAAATATTGAGTGTAACTGTGTTAATTGTGAACACTCAGTGACAGCTTACTTTCGGACTGACTCACTCCAGCAATATTTTCTGCTTTTGGTGCTACTTTCCCATTTATAGCATGAACACTTCCTCTGGTCTGGTTGGCTTTTCTCTTTCAGTACCTAGAAAACAAATCACTTACCAAGGAGTCCTTGCTATTATTGCAGACTCAGTTTACACTTTAGCTGATAATGGGTGAACCCTGCAGTGGCCAGTGGTTAATCCTCAGCCTACTCGCTTACTTCTCTGGCTTCTTGTGTTGTTGTCCTTGTAGCTATCATCAACTGGTGGTCAGCCACTTCCTCTTTGGCTGGTCCAGTGCTTGGGCTACCACTATTGGATGTCCAATAGTAATAGAAGAGGATAAAAAAGTTAATGATGGCAGATTTGTAGAACTAAGGGGGTACTGGCAAGGGTGGAGGATTATATAGGAATGTATTTATATTCCATCTAAAACTGCTATGATGGAGCTTAAGAAAATTCTAGGAGAACTAATCAGTTTTCAGCAAGAAATATCACTTGTAGGTGGGGACTGGAATTTGATTTGCAGCAGTGAAGATGTGTCTGGGGACCCAGAAGGGAAAGTATGACAAAGGAGGGTAGACTTTTGAAGACATTTATGAAAATATTTGGCATGGAAGATGTCATTTCAGTAATAGGAGTTTGGAGTGAATTTACATATTATTGCCCAAGATATAAAAACTGGGGTAGGCTAGACAGAATTTCCTTTACATGTGCATTTCATTGAAGGTCTTCATATGCACCCAATAACTATTTCAGATTATGCACCAATAATAACTAAAATAAAATCACAGGGTAATGAAATAAAAGAGATACTGGTGCTTTCCCACCTATCTGTTGAAAAGTGAGGAATTTAAGGAATAGGTAGTGGAGATTATTCTGGAGCTGTTAGAGAGGATAGAAATTTCTTCTGAAAATATAACAAAAGAGTGGGATAAAATTAAGGTGGAGTTTAAAAATAAGATGGAAATAAAAGAAAGATAGCTGTGGTTAAGAAGTAACCAGAATTATTTATAGGGACTGACGAATGTTACAGTATAGCAGAATAGGGGATTCTTACGGAGCAAGAAGAGGATCAACTGCAAAATGCTAAGCAGAAAGTAAGGGATTACCTCAGTAATATGCACAAGTTTAGAAAGATTGCTGTTAAGCAACTGTTGTTTGATAACATTACAGCACAAAAACTTTTAGCACAAAGACTCAGGCAACAGAAAGTAGAAAGGGTTGTTGCCAAGCCTATGGAGCCTATAACAAGAATGGTAACACAAGATCTTGTAGAGGTATTAGAAATATTTCAGAAATTCTACGAAAGTCTGTATAAAGCAGAAAAGTATGGAAATCAAGAAAATATACAAATGGAAATGTTTATGGTAGAATAAAATATGCCAAGGTTAGAGGTAGATAAGGCTCAAATACAAATGGTTAGGATAGGAGGAGAGGAGATAAAAATTGTGATGTATTCTAAAGACATGCTTCTGGAGCATTTCTCCCCGGGCCTCCACTGAAAACAGGATCTGTGGAACCTAGTCGGACTTTCCTGGTCAACAAATGTTAAATAAATAAATGTATAACCAATCTACAAGAAAGTCCCCAGGAATGGAAAGTTTGAAAGTTTGTAAGCTAGGAGGGAAAGCAGTTTATATAGATCTGCAAGGTTTTGTTTAACAGTATTTTAAGAGAAGTACCAGCATCCTGGAAGAAAGTAGTAGTAGCCATAATACTTAGAGGGTAAAGATTCATTGGACCAAGCTTCATACAGGGTTGTTTCAATACTAAACCATGATGATAAAATGTTCATGTCTATAATGTCTAAAAGAATGACAAAAGTACTGCCAAAAATGATAGCCATGGATCAATGTGTTTTTTTGGAGGAGAGGCAAATATTTGATAACATTAACAGAACATTGATGATCCTGAGGGAAGCAGAATTTAAGAAAATATCATTGTTGTTGGTTGGTCTTGATGCATTGAAAGCATTTGACAGAGTAAGCTGGGACTTTGTGAGCAGGGCAATGGAAGCATTTGCATTTCCTGAAAAAATGATTTGATTAGGAGGATATATGAGGGATTGGAGCTGAAAATTAAAGTGGGTGGGAACCTTTCTGATAATTTCTGCTTGAGTAGAGGAACCAGGCAGGGGTGTCCTCTTTTCTCTTTGTTATTTGCATTATATTTAGAACCATTGGTAAAGAAAATAAGGGACTCAGAAATTCAAGGATATAATTGGTATGGTAGTCAATAAAAGCTTTCTCTGTTTGCAGATGATATTATTTTATATCTGAAAAGTCCAGAAAGAGACATTACAGTGTTGTGAAACATTTTGAGACAATTTCGTATCTTTTTGGGATACAACATTAATGAAGCTAAATCAAAGGCAACAGCAGTAAATTATGTACCCACACACAAATTGTTTCAGCAATATCCTTATTTATGGGGACATAATAAAATGAAGTATTTAGGAGTATGGATTAAAAATTATTTTGGTATGGCAGCTAAAGATATGTGGGAAGAGATTAAGCAAAAGATAATACAAAAACTGAGAAAATGGACGTTTTGTTATATGAATATGAATAACAAGATACAAGCAGTCAAAATTTTTTTGTCCGTTTAGTCTTATACACAGTTCAGCCATACTTTTATCAACTAGAGGAGAAGTTGTGGATAGCAATTAATAAAGAGCTGCAGGACTTTACATGGGAGGGAAAGATGGCAAGAGTCAAGTGGGATAAGCTGATTCTTCCAGCAGAACTGGGTGAATTGGGATTACCCAATTTGAAGGGGTATTTCAGAGCTACACAGTTATGGCTACTGTACATAGCACAAACAGAAAACTTTAATTCAAAGTGGAAAGGGATGATGTTGAAATAGGGGAGAAGCTCTAGAAACAAGGAGAGACTGATATTTTGGATGCAGCTTTTTAAGGAGAATAACAATAATCATACAGGATATTATATCTAAGAAGTAGCAGAAAGTATTTTAAGAACTAAGCCAACACGGGAATGGAGAGAGGAGATTCTGCCAATAGGGCTGACTGCAATTAGGGATATAGACAATAAGCAACAATGGACTGGAATTTATTGGAGAAAACTGGCAAAGGAACCAAGGTATTGGAAGCAAATAACTAGAGACGGAAAGGTAATAGAATGGGAAGAGACCAAGAAGTTATTTGGACTGCAGGTTAGAGATTGCCTTCCCTATCAAGGATTGGTATCAGAGTATAGGCAAATAAAAAGAAATTGGGTGGTCATAAATGAAAGACCAGCCCTGGTAGATGTTTTATTAAAATCTAGAACAGAAGCTGCCATTAAAAAAGGAATAATTAGTAGAGCATGTAAAATATTGCATGAAAACTATAAGACTCAATCAGAGGAGGTTAGAAACGATCGGTAAGAGAGATTGGATAAGCAATTCACAAAGAAACAATGGGAGGATATATGTATGTCTCCCAAATATGCAGTCAAATCTAGAAGATTTAGTATTGCTTTGCGTGGAAAAGTTTACATAGATATTTTTATACCCCAAATAGACTCCAAAGAATTTTTCATCAGGTAGACAGGAAATGTTGGAGGTGTGACGGGGAAGAAAAAGGTACTTGAGAACATATTTCCTGGGAGCGTGGTAGGTTGGTGGACTTTTAATGATTCCCTGCAGGATGAACTGTCGGAGGTGCTGGGTGCGTGGATCAATGTGATGAGTGAGATGATTTTCCTGAGCTAAGATACAGAATCGGAATTGCCTAGACATGGCAAGGCCTTGCTGTGTTTAATTATTGTGGTTGCCAAAAAAGCAATTACTAGAAAATGAAAGTCAAAATCTAAACCAACTGTGTATAAATGTATGATTGATTATGTCATAAGTGATGGTTTAATAAAGATGTTTCTTGCTTTAAAAAAAGGGGACGGAACTGAATAATTTATGTAATGTTGCTTAGATTATATGATATATAGAATTATAATGTTTGTTAATTTTAACAAGTTAATGCAGTTTGATTACTTTTATGTAAATGTAAATTTGCCTAGGTCGCAAGTGATAATTCAGTAAAAGTGTTTAAAAAAAAGATCCAATATATCAGTGAGGTAACTGTTCACCTGTTCAAGAGCTTTCTGATGATGTATAAGAGGGAATAGCATACTGCTGTTTTGAGATTGTGCTAAATCTATGCAACATAACAGTATCACACTCTAGTTTTTGCATTATTAGTGTAAACATGGAAGTTAAGTCCTATTTTTCATAACTTTTTTGTAAATACTGCTTAATAAGTCCATCTCTGAACATCCCATGCTGACCATTTCACTGTCATGCTTAAATTATGTCAGCTTGTAGATGCCGCCTTGCTACCTTAGTTTTATGTATGGGTCTTTACTCTACGTCTGAAACAAGCATACTGATCACTGTTTTCAAAGTATTAGTAATCTCCTTTAAAGATGAGTATACTCTTACAGGATACACAGGAATTCTACTTTCCTGACAACTATGCTCTCGAAGGAAACAATTAGTTAAACATTGTATCTGATGTCAATCTTCACTCAATCCTTGACAGTGGGTCTGGTTCCGAACCTCGGAAATGAGACAGCCATGTACTTCAGCTCATGCTCTCCAAACTATCTTGCCAGGCTCTACCCATAATGCTCCTCACAGAGATTACCTCAGATCTCATTTGCAGCTTTGCAGACCAGACGTGTTCATTCCTTCTCTCAAGCCTTGGCATATTTTTCTGTGAGTATCGTCTAATTTATACACTTTATAACTCTCTTTATATTTCTACCCACTCCTCCCCTTTTTATCGCAGCTAATTTTCCCCTTTTGTCTTTCTTCTACCATTGGTAGACTATCCAGTACCATTGTTGGTACTCTTTTCTCTTTCTTTTTTTACCATTTTTACGGTATTCTCACATACCATTGTTGGTATTTTCTAACCAAAAAAAAGCAGGCTTTCTTTCTATTGTATTTCTCTTACTATCTTCTGTAGTGTGTTTGCTGACAGTCCCTTCCAGTTGTTATGGCCGAACAACAGGAAAATCTCTCCTTCTAAACCCACTAAAGGCACCTCTGGGTTTGAGGTGTAAAAAATGTGAGGGCAATATGCCCAGCTTAGACTGGCATACCATTCACAGGAAAACTGTGCAATTTGTGAAGGGTTTTCAACCCGAACCCTAACAGAAGAAAAAATAAACTAATTTTGAAAGGACTTCTTAAATCTGGATTTGAAGAGGCCATTTCTGAGTCCAGGACCGAAGCTAGCACTTCTTCATCTTCTTCAAAGAAAAGGCCTTCCCTGGTTCCAAGGTCCTTGCAACCGTCAAGGAAAATACCAAAAATGTCCATGGTACCCGAGTTCATCGGCACAATAATCTAACTGGAACTACTTCCAAATTGGCTTTGGAGCCGACAGCTTCTTTTTCGGCACCTACTAGGACATTGGCGCCGAAGCAATTAGGGCTGCCTCTGCTGCTATGAACGTCATATTCTCCATTTGTGGACCCTTTTAAAGACACTCCTTTTGTGGAAGTGAGACACCCTAAATCTCCTTCCACTACATCTGTTTGATCTACTAAGAGTCTCTCAGAGACAGACATCATGAGACTGATGGAACAGATGCTAGTGGTGAGGGGATTGTCCTCAGTTCCGAGCCACACTGGCATCGGAAGTGTTCATCCTGTGACACCCCCATACCCTCCTCCTCCTACTCTTGTTGAGCCTTTGGAGCCCTCGATCCTGACTCTCCCAGCTCTGACTGTCAGTTGTGGTAGAATCTTTGTCTCCTCTTCCAAGATCTGCCTTGAGTACCTCTGAGCTTTCAGCACTGGAGACCTCCCAGGGTTGAGACTCTATGGTTGGGTCCGAGATACATGATACCTTTCGGTTCCTTCGGAACCATCCATGTCTCTTGGCACCACGGCCTTTGTAGTGTAGACCAGGCTTCTTCTCTGGGGCCTGCCTCCTTGGTGTGGGGTATAACCCTCACTCTGAAGGAGTCTATTTCGCTGGCCTTCTGGGTTATGGAGAAGGCATTGTCTGTTGGAGACTCACAGTCCTTGCCATCCCTGTCAGGACAGATTTCTGTATCTCCTCGACCAGTGCTACCATCAGTCTCATCCCCAGGACAGAGGACACAAAAGTCTCAGGTAACACCTACCTTAGTAGTCTCCTCTTTGGATACTTCCCTGGATTATCCCCCCCAAGAAGCTCCTGCAAAACAAAGTGCAAGAGGAAGCACTTAGACTCTCCAGAAGAGTCTTTCACAGAAGATACTGATTTTAATGAAGGGGAAGGTTCTCTCAGATCACCACTTGATGATGTTTCCTTCAGGGACATCCTAGAACTCATGAAACAGAGGGCTGTCTGGTCTTCCTCCTGACCTTCCTTGGAGGAATCAGTATACCTGGAGGCTTTTCATGCCCACCTCTCTACTTCTTGGATCTCTCCGCCTGCTGCTGATCTCATTAAACTGATCACTAAGCAGGCATGGAAGATGTCTGACACCATAGAGCCAATCCCTAAGAGACCTGATCAAGTATTATCAGCCCCTAAGGAGGAACTGCATTGGGCCAAAGGAATTTTTGTTGACGCCATGGTGGTAGTGGCAGCCACCAGAAAGGAACTTGTTGAGGAAAGTCCTACTATCCATCCTCCTAACAAGGAGTCTAGGATTTTGGATAGATTTGGAAAGCGTATTTATGCTTCATCAACCTTTGCTCTAAGGTCCTTGAATTATATGGCGCACTTTACAAGAGTACAGAAGGATATGATCAAGGAGCTTTCGGATACCCTCAAAGAAGCAGTAGCTGAAAGGGTACGAGATAAAGTTACTTCTCAGCTTGCAACCCTAGAAGCAATTTCTAACTCATCCATGAAGCTTGTTACCCATGCAGCTGAAGGAATGACTAGGACAGTGGGTTCAGGCATAGCCATTAGAAGGCATTCCCTGATGTGATTGTGCGACTTTGCGGAGCCATTTAAATTGTCATTCGTCAGTGCTTCTTGTGATGGATTTTCCTTGTTTGGTGCCAAAGTTAAAGATACCCTAGCCAGATGTGAAAAGGACGGTAAGACCCCTTCTGCCATTGGCATACGTTTCGCCACTCCTCAGAGACCGTACTGTAGGAACCAGAGGAGTGGGAGACTGTGGTTTAAAAAACCCAAAGGGGCTTTACAGGATTCACAAGGCAAAGACTTCTCCCACAGCAGAGGGGGAAGCAGTGGAAGATTCTGCCCTAGAGGCAGAAATGGTCCGCAAAACCAGGGATCTAGAGAGACCCTCTCTGGAGCTTCCTACCAGCACCCCTGAATGGGTGCCCGATTGCTGGTCTCTGGAGACAGTCAGGGGATGGCTTTCTCTGCACCAATCTGCAAGGCAAATGTTAACGGACAAATGGGTGCAGGGAATTGCATCCAGAGGTTACCAAATTCCTCTATCACACCCTCCAAAACCCCAAAAAAAACTCCCAGACGTACCACCCAGTCTCAGGGAAACAGCAGTTCTAGAAATTCAAAAACTGCTAAGCAAAATAGTCATCCAAAAAGTCCCACCAGAGTAGGAAGGATCCGGATTTTACTCAAGATTCTTTTTACTGCCAAAAAAAACAGGGCACTGGAGACCCATCTTGGATTTCATCGAATTCTACAAGGCAGTTTCACAAACCAAATTCCGGATGATCACAGTTCAGTCGATACTTCCTTTCCTGGAAAAAGATGAGTGGATGTGCTAAATCGACCTCCAAGATGCTTATTAACACACAAAAAAGGAAGAGAGATCCAGGAGGTTTTTGCTCTTCTGGCTGGGAGCCAGTCATTTCCAATTCAGAGCACTGCCATTTGGACTCACCACAGCCCCCAGGGTGTTTACCAAATGCATGGCAGTGGTAGCATCTCATCTTGAGACTGCAAGGGTTTTGAGTATTTCCATATCGTGATGACTGGCTCCTCACCGCTGCCACCAGGTGTCAGTTAGAATGGGCAAGAGATTACACCATACATCTCTAGGAATAACTATAAACTTCGAAAAGTCCACACTCAACCCACTCAACAACTGAATTTCAGTGGAGCTCACTTAGACACTGTGTCGGGAATTGCATCTCTCCCTCCAGAAAAGCTACAATATAAGAACCCAGGTCGGTCAATTACTATGCAACAACAAGGCCCTAGCAAAATTAGTTGTTCAAACATTAGGTTCCATGGCAGCAGCAATCACTCTAGTTCCTTTGGCAAGGTATCACATGTGGATATTGCAATGGCTATTCTCTCATATACCAGCCAATGTTTCAGCCAATTCTGATTACTGATCATTGCAAGCATGACCTGTTGTGGTGGCTTAACTCCAGCCAGGTTCTCATGGGTTGTCCTTTCATTCTTCCCCATCCCCAAGCCGCATTGACCACAGATACTTCCCAGATTGGGGGGGGGGGGTCATTATCTGGGAAGGACAGTCCAAGGTACATGGTCCCAATTAAAGGTCAACTTGCAAGTCATGTGCTAGAGATGAGGGCAGTGCTGTTAGCATTGCAAGCATTCAAAGATGTCCTCCCTCTAGGAACAGTAGCGATTCAGACGGACAACATGTCAGCAGGCTGGTACATAAACAAACAAGGAGGAACCAAATCTTACCCATTGTGTCGAGAAGCACTTTAGAGTTTGGCATTGGGCGATTTCTTTTCAACAGCTTTCTTACAGCAATGTACATTCTGGGGATCTCCAATATGATAGCAAACAAATTGAGCAGAACTGTTTTCTTGCCTCACAAGTGGTCTCTCAATCCAACAGTGGTGAACAACATTTTTCACCACTGGGGCCAACCTTGCTACGACCTTTTTGCCTCTCCTTTAAACAACAAGTGCAGAAGTTACTTTGCCCTAATCCCCCCTCAGGGGGAGTCACCCAGAGATGCTGTTCTCCACAATTGGTGTCCCGGTCTCCTTTATGCCTTTTCTCTAATATCTGTCATTTCACACATCCTGAAGAAAGCCAAAAGAATGAAAAATTCAGTAATTTTCATTGTTCCCTTCTGGCCTCGACAAGTTTGGTTTCCCTTTCTATGGCCTCATTTAATTCAGAAACCATGGATTCTGGACCCAATTCCAAATCTACTCTCTTACCCGGAGGGCAAGGTGCATCCGAATCTCCAAAACCTCAAGCTCACTGCATGGCTTCTCCATTTCCCATGATTGCCAGGCATCCTTCTCTTTCCGCACCTGTCCGACAAATTATTATCACTCATCACAAATTATCTACAATGAGATTATACCAAAGTAAATGGGAGATGTTTGCTAGATGGGCTATGCATAATGAGATAAATTCTTATTCCAGCCCTATCCACAAAGTATTAGGATTTTCTGGCTTCACTTTACCAGTGGGGTTCCTCTTCTTCAACAATTAAAGTGCACCTGGCTACAATTTCAAACTTCCATATAGGACTGGAGGGTGCCCCTCTGATGTCACACAAACTGTGTAAAGCATTCCTAAAAGTTCTTCTAATGCTAAGACCTCCATTTAAAGAACCTCTTCCCCCTTGGGATTTAACTATGGTTCTTCAGACCTTCAGCAACTTGTGACTTAAAATATCTGTCTGGGAAAACCTTATTTTTGGTGCCTATCACTTCTGTCAGAAGAGTCTCAGAACTTCAGGCCCTGTTGTGTGAACCTCCATACTTAATTTTTCATAAGGATAGAGTTGCGCTTCAAACTAATCCTTCCTTTCTGCCCAAGGTTGTATCCAAGACTAATATTAATCAAAGCCTACAGCTACCAGTCTTTTTCCCAAATTTTTCGAACGGGAGAATATGCTGTCCATTTACTTGATGTGCACAGACAACTATGTTTTTGTCTTCACAGGACTAAAGTATTTAGAAAAATCAGTCCAACTTTTTGTGGCATTTTCTTCTCTCCATCTAGGTAACTCAGTTTCTAAGGTCACCTTGCCCAAGTGGCTTAGAGACTGCATCACATTCATTTATCATTCTAAAGGACTCCAGCTTCCAAAAACAGTTCAAGCCCATTCTACAAAAGCAGTGCCTACTTCTGCAGTCTTTCATGCCAGAGCATCTTTAGACAACATTTGTGCAGCAGCCACTTGGTCTTCTCATCATACCTTTATCACTCATTACAAATTGGATCAGGTCTCAAGAGGATGAGCATCCTTTGGCTCTATTGTGCTTAAGAATATTCTTCTGTGAGACCTCCCGAGGCTAAATTAGCTGGGGACTCTGTCCCACTGTCAAGGATTGAGTGTCGATTGACAACATCAGATAAAAAAGTTATGTCTTACCATAGCATTCCATCTGCATTGTCAATCTTCACCAATCCTTTACATTCCCACCATCCGTCCCCCATCCTGAGACTCTTAGTAGACCAAATTTAACCCTTGGCTAGCTTTCCATTAAGGACTCGTATCTGGCCTCAGTTAATCTAACTGTCATGTATTCATGACCTTTCACTTCTGACTGCCACTCCTTTGCAAACTCAATCTGAGGTAATCTCTGTGAGGAGCATTATAGTATAGCCTGGCTCGAGAGCTTGGAGAGCACGAGCTGACGTAAACGGCCATCTTGGTTCGGAACCAGACCCACTGTCAAGGATTGCTGAAGATTGACAACACAGATGGAATGTTATGGTAAGACACAACTTCTTTTTTTCTGTTGAAGTCATTCTTGCTCTTCTTATGTCCATTAAGAAGACATTGAGGCTTGGGTGTTCATTTAAATAGTTTATTATATACAAATACATCAGGATGGATAGCATGAACATTAAACTTAAACTATCTAACTAACTGACTGACTGCATACTTGCATGTTCACACTCTGGCTGCTCACTCAAAATGGCACTGTTGCTTGCACATGCTCAGTACTTATATGCATGTGCTGACTCACTGGAAAGCTTCTTAAAGGTATATCACACACACACTGATCTACATCCTCCCTCTTTACTGAGCTGTCTCATATAAACAGTGACATTTCAATAGGCATGGAATTATACAGACACTAATAAAAAATAACAACAGTCATGTCCAGATTGCCGTGTATCAGGAAGTAGGTTTCGAGATGTGACCTGATCTCGTGACATAATAGTTAGGACTGAGTTAAGCAACAGGGACAGTCACTGGGGAATGTTCTGCTTGAGGAGTTTCAGGGATTTTCTCAGGAATGGGGATTGCTGACGGAATGTTCTCTGGAATAGGAACATTGGACAAGTCAGTCTGAGAACTAGAGTCTTTGTCACAGACAAGATGCTGTAACACTGGTTCAGACACTGGTAACAAATGCTTCCAGTTTTGTCTGAATTCCATTCCTTGTGATTCCACAATGTACAATCTCGACTCATGACAAACTTTTCACAAATGCAATGCAATCAAAACCTTTTGATGTCTGCATCTTCACTACCTTCCCTGTTTGTTAAGAATGTAGCGGTTTGCTGGTTTTATCATAGTAAGACTTCTCAGACAAATGCTTTTTCAACAGTTGGGCTTTTACTGCATTGTTCTTAGCACATGGAACCAATAAATTACTGCTGATTGGTAGTGTGGTTCTGGTTTGTCTTGACATAAGTCTTTGGGCAGGTGAACCAAGATGTTTATCATGAGGAATGTTTCTTAGATTTAACAAGTTGAGAAAAACATTGGTATTGTCACACCTGGATTTCTCAAACAACTGTTTTGCAGTTTGAACTGCACATTCAGTCAAACCATTTGACTGAGGGTATTCAGGACTACTTGCAATACAAAGTCCCTTGAACTGCTGACTAGTAAACTGTGCACCATTGTCAGAAATAACTCTGTGTGGGCTCCCATGGACAGAACAATGTTGTTTCAACTTAGTAATGACAGTACTGGAAGTTAGGTTGGGAAGTAGGTCAGTCTTGAAGCAATTTGAATAAGAGTCTACTAACACCAAATAATTTTGACCATTGCATTCAAAGATATCTGTGGGTACTGTCAACTAAGGTAGTTCAGGAATCTGGCTTAACTGAATCAGTTCTTTTTGTTGATGTGGCTTTACTATTACATATTGAACAAGATGAAAGTACTTTCTCAATATATCTTGACGTAAAAGGTCAAAATACTAGCAGGTCAGGCCTTAGCTGATATGGTGCCCTAGGCAAAGTAGTGCTCAGGCGCCCCTTAATCACACCTACTCGTGAAACAACCCTGTGACCCACACCCACAGGTAGGCCACTCCCAAAGAAAGTCATCCCAGTCATTTTGTTCAATTATTTAAATGTACAGAAGAAAAGATATTTTGTAATTTTGTAATGTAGTTTAAACTGCAAGTGAAGGTGGACATTTTATTTAATAAAGCTGCTTTATTTGCTGCTCCTTCAAACATACTTTACTATAAAAGTCCTGTCGTCAGAAAATAGAAGCCCGTGTGCCTTGTGTCAAAGGGTTGCTTATGTTAATCTAAACAGTTTAATTTACTCTGGAGTAGGTCAGCGAGCCTTACAGCTCAGTGAAAGTAGGATTGTAACCTCTCTCCTCTCTGCGTACAGTAGCTTAAGCTAGAATATCACAAACACAGATAGCCATTTGCTATACAAACAATACAGTCTCACAATGAAAACAAACTTAGCATGAACAGTAAACTTCTCTGCCTCTGAAACGGCATAAAAAAAGAAGTGAGGGAGGTAAATCCCATCTCTTCACTTTGTAAGGCCAGCTATATGCCCTACATTCTGACACCCTCTTCTCCCTGTTACTTACAGTTTCTAAAGCCAAACACAGAGAAAATCCATCATGTATGGTTTTACCTAAATTACCACGATTATTCAGCAATTAATACATGTAATTTGGGTGTACCAAAATGGTCTTCCAAAAAAATGTGCAAGCTATATTTGGAAATAGCTGTATTTTTCAGTGGTTATAAGTACACTGTCAGTTTTTAAGTGCAGAGAACAGGGCTTGGGCAGTGCCCCAATCTAACAGGATTAGACTGACAAAGCTTGTACACTTGGAAGAATTGGACAGAAAGAGAAGGTTGTATCTCTCATCCTTCACTGTAGGCTGCAAAGTGCAGCTAGTTGATAGATCTAGGGAATTAGAGCACACAAAAAATGCTAAAGTTACTGCAGATGTTGGCTCACCAGACTCCCATCTGTCATACTTCCCTGCCGGCTGCAAACACTAAGACATAGTAAATTCTCCCTGGAAAGGACGGCCACTCTCCCTACCTTAAGAGATTACAGAGTGAAAAATGGTCCTGCAGTAGATGGATTACATGGATCTGGAAAGAGATGGATGTTCAAGCAGGCCCAGGAATATGATTTGAAAAAAAAAAACAATAATATTAGCGGATGATGATTATATATATTTATGTAAATTGAAATAGTTAAACTAAACATACATTTGCAGCTGTGGGAACTGTCAAACCTGTGAGACAAATACATCAATAACTGGGTTTTCTGAACCCATTTTATAGTGCAGCACTTTCAGTTTATAACAGTGTCCAAACTAATCAGTGAAATAAATTGATCTGACCTCAAATGAACCAAGTACCAATACTTCCAAGTGTCATTACATTCTACCAATAAAATAATTTAAGACCTTCCAGGTCTTGAACCGAGGGCTCTGTATATTATAGTTAGAACAGTTAACCACTAAGCCATCATAGCTTATAAAATAAGCCACATACCAAATGTAACTAGAGATGTTAAGTTGTCAATCTCACCTTCATTCTTGCTTGATGGGTTCGATCCTCGGCTCACTAGCTAAGCTCGAGAGTCACTTTTACCAGCTCGAGGCAGCCCCATATCCCATGATGCAAGGCGGTAAGTACCCAGATCTCGTTTGCCGCTTATGAGGTCCTCCTTTTACCAGCTCCTGGTAAGTGATTTGCTACTTTGATATTTTAGCCCCTTTTTCACAAAAAAAACTTTAATATTAGTTTTAAGTTAATTTTAAAGATTTTCTGACAGAAAATTCCCTGTCTCTTCTTATTTTTGTTAGTCAAACTTTACCCACCCCATCCCCCCCCTGTTAGGGTGTGTGTGTGTTTTCTAGTTATACCTTTTTGGTATATTTAATTTAATTCTTTGACTGGTGTGTGTGTGTGTTGTGTATACACCATGTCAAAAGAAAGGGTCTCAGGCTTTAAGAAGTGTGACTCGTGCTGTCAGAAGATGTCTCTGACAGACGGTCACACTTTGCCTGGGGCCTCTTCACCTGCAGGACTCCTGTGCTATATGTCATTCTTTCAGCCAGAGAGTCCTGCAGGAAAGAAGAAACAAATTAATTCTCAGTGGCCTTCTTAAGCCGGAGGGCTCTCCGGCTAAGTCGGCTCCGTCCAAGACTGCCAAGTCTTCCAAGGCCCAGGCTTCTGTGTCAAAGCCTGCGGCCTCAGCTCCGACTCGTTCTGAGTCGAGATCGGCTCCGGCTGGAGCCGATTCTGGCTTAACTAAGCCTTCGGCACCGATGGCTATCGGTGCCGATTCTGCATCGACCACTTCGGTGTCGGCTCCGATCGGTTCCGACCACCATGTGGCACAGGCATCGGTGTCGGCTCCGATCGGCTCCGACACCGTTACTTTTGTGGCTGTATCGGCTCCGGCTGGAGCCGATGCATCGAGGCTACCTGTCGGCTCCGATCAGTTGTCGGCTCCAACAGGTTCTATAGTTTCATCGGTTCCGATTGCTCCTTCGAGGAAGAGGTCGAGGTCTCCTTCCTTGGAGCCGATACTGCTCGGCTTCACCTCTCCTTCGAACGGAGCCATCGGAGCCGATCTTCAAAGTCATCCAGGCTTTCTGACCATGACTTAGAGAGAGTGGTCAGTAGATTACTTAAGTCACAGGCACTGGCCCAAATGTTACATAGTCCGTCTCAACAGACGACTATTGGTCCACACCCCATTGCAGTTCCTCCTTCAACTCTACCCCAGAGCTTGGAGTTGGAGTCTAATGGTTACTGCTACGGCTGGAGGACAGATACCTTCTGTTCCTTCAGCCTCTACTCTTATCTCCTCTTGAGACCTTCCTTAGAGGGATTCGGTGGCGGGCTTCCATGGTCTCCTCCGAGGGGTGAGTGGCATCGGACCCTTGTCCGAACCCGCTCTTCCCCTTGGAGCCTCGGCCTTGGTGAGCTCGGCTCCGACATCTGCCTCGGAGGTTTCCCTTTCGGTGGTCCCTGGAGTTCCTAGTTCTTCGGAACGGGTTCTCTCGGACCTGCCTGGGAGGGGAGCATTTGAGGTGAAGAAGAGTGTGCTGGCCACTGGTATCAGTCAGCAGTCTGTTCCCTTAGCTCCTCCCTCTATTGTGCCTGTTGACATCTCTGCCACTTCTCTTGCTACAGGACCCAGAGATCCTCCGCCTCAGGTTTCCCCATTGGGAATTTCCCCCTCTTCCGAGGATTCTCCTGATGTTTCGGGAGATCCTCCTAGGAAGAGGACTTGTAAGAGGAAACATGTAGACTCCCCCGAGTCTATCACTTCAGATACTGACTTTGATGAGTCAGAGGGATCCCCAAGATCCCCCTCTGAGGATGTCTCCTTCTCAGACATCCTAGAACTCCTTAAACAGAGGGAAACTGGCCCACCAACAATCCCTCTGAGGATGAGTCAGTATACCTAGAGGCGTTTGGATCTCGGCCCTCCACCTCCTGGGTGTCTCCGCCTTCGACCCCTTATGCAGGTTATTGCCCGAAGGCGTGGGCAGCTCCTGACTCTGTAGAGCCAGTCCCTAGGAGGCCTTCAAAATTTATCACTGCCCGTGTGATAAGCAATTCCTCACTAAGGGTGTCCCGCTGATGCCATGGTGGTGGCTGCTGCCACCAAAAGGAACTTGCAGATCCGTCCATCCTCCTAATAAGGACTCTAGGACCATGGATAGATACGGCGGATGTTTTCCTCAGCGACCTTTGCTATGCGTCGCTGAATTACCTATGTCACTTCACCAGACTCCAAAGGGATATCCTCAAGGAGCTAGGTGATGTTGTTCAGGATCCTACAGCTGCAGGAGCTCAGGAAAAAATTGCTTTGCAGCTAGGAACCCTTAATTCCATTGCAAACTCCTCCATGCGGCTAATATCATATGCTGCTGATGGTGTGGGGGTGCAGAGTACAGGTATGGCTCTTAGACGCCAAGCCTGGATGCGGCTATGTGACTTTGCAGATCCCTTCAAGGCATCCTTCACAAATTCTCCCTTTGATGGGTCAGCTTTGTTTGGCCCTCAAGTGAAGGAAACTTTGACCAGGTGTGAGCAGGACGGCAAGACTCTTTCTGCCGTAGGAGTCCGTTTTTCCACCCCTTCTAGACCTTACCCCAAAGGACAGAAAGGTGGCAAAATGTGGTTAAATCCCAAGGAGTCACGCCGGATTCACGTGGTCAGTTTACCCCTAGAGGCAGAGGGGGTAACAACAACAGACGCTCTAGAGGCAGAGGGGGTCCAAAAAAACAGGGAAACAGAGAGCCTCTCTCTGACAAGCCCTTTCAGCATCCCTGAGATGTTGCCCGACTGTCCCTCCTTGGAGGCAGTCTGGGTTAGATTGTCACTGTACCCCGAAGCCTGGCATTCCCTCACTCAAGACAGATGGGTACAGTCGATCATATCCAAGGGTTACATAATTCCTTTCGAGGAAAGTCCTTTCCCCTCAAATTCCCTTCCAGATGTACCACCCGGTCTAAGGGAAATTGCAGAGTTGGAAGTTTCAAAACTACTGCAAAAAAGAGCCATTCAGCCAGTTACAACAGACCATTCAGAGCCCGGAATCTACTCAAGGTTCTTTTTGGTCCCCAAAAGACGGAGACTGGAGACCAATATTGGATCTCAGCAGACTCAACAAGTCTGTGAGGAAGACAAGATTCCGAATGGTCACTCTTCAGTCAATTCTGCCCTTCTCACAGAAGGACAACTGGATGTGCTCAATAGATCTTCAGGATGCGTACTATCACATAAAAATTCACAGACGCTCCAGGACATTTCTCCGCTTTCGGCTGGGGTCCAGTCATTTCCAGTTCAGAGCCCTGCCCTTTGGTCTCACTACAGCCCCCAGAGTGTTCACCAAATGTATGGCAGTGGTCACGGCTCACATGAGACGTCAAGGATTCCAGGTGTTTCCGTATCTCGACGACTGTCTCCTTTCAGCCACCACCAGGCATCAGCTTATTCAAGCCAGGGATTACACAATAAAGCTTTGTACTCTTTTGGGCATCTCGATAAACTTCGAAAAATCATCCTTATCGCCCTGCCAGTCTATTACTTTCATAGGCAAACTTAAACACTGTTCGGATGTCAGCTACCCTTACAGATCAAAGAGTTTCAGACATTCAAAGTCATGTCAGGATCATTCTAGCCAACCAGAAAGTACAGGCCAGAATGGTTTTAAAGGTATTAGGCCTCATGGCTGCGGCCATTACTCTTCTTCCCCTGGCTCGCTTCTACATGCGCCTTCTTCAGTGGATGCTGTTCACACAGTGGTCGTACCAACAACTTCCAATGCGTCACCAGATTCTGGTGACACAGACTTGCAAAGATCATCTTGCTTGGTGGATTACATCTCCTCAGATTCACCAAGGCAGACACTTTGTACCCCCATCCCGATAGCCACTGTCACCACGGATGCCTCCCTGATCGGGTGGGGGGGTCATTATCAGGGCAGGATGGTTCATGGGACGTGGCAGCCGTTCGAGTACCACCTGCACATAAATGTCCTGGAGATGAGAGCGGTGCTTGCAAGCCCTCAACGACTTTCTTCCCGTAGGGACAATTGCAGTCCACACAGACAACATGTCTGTAGTTTGGTATATCAACAAACAGGGCGGAACCAAGTCCTACCCCTTGTGTCGAGAAGCGCTCAGACTATGGCAATGGGCGATCTCCTCTCATCGGTTTCTGGTAGCAACGCATATCCCTGGGAAAACCAACATTGTAGCGGACAGATTGAGCAGAGCTATTCTCATGCCTCACGAGTGGTCTCTCAAGCAATCTATAGCGGAAGAGATTTTTCTGGTATGGGGTCGTCCATGTTGAGATGATTTTGCTACTCCCCAAAACAGCAAATGCCCAGATTTCTTCTCTCTCTTCCCTCTTCCAGGCCATCCCCCCCAGAGACGCTCTGACCCAGGATTGGCCCCAGGGACTTTTTTATGCCTTCCCTCCTTTCCTCTGATCCCTCAAGTTATCCAGAAAGCTACCGTCTTGAGAGCCAAATTGATTCTCATTGCCCCTTACTGGCCTCGACAAGTTTGGTTCCCGTTCCTCCATCGTCACCTTTTGGTGCAGCCGTGGCATCTGGACCCAGTGCCAGATCTTCTGACTCACCAATCCGGTCAGCTGCACCGGTCTATCCCCTCTCTCAACCTCACAGCATGGTTGCTCCACTTCCTTCCTTAGCCAGGCTTCCTTTGATCTCTAACCCAGTTAGAGACATCATAGTAGCTTCTTTAAAATCCTCTACCAGGAGGATTTATGCAAGCAAATGGAAACGTTTCTCTTATTGGGCTAAGGTCAAGAGTATTGATCCTTTCACTGCCCCTGTTCAGGCAGTCCTGGACTTCTTAGCAGAGATTTTTCACGCAGGCTCCTCTTCTTCCACAGTCAGAGTTCATTTGGCTGCTATCTCGAACTTTCATGTCGGGATCGCAGATCACAATATTATGTCCCATAGGCTCTGCAGGGCCTTTTTGAAAGGAATTTTCCTACTCAAGCCTCCAATCAGGAATCCTCCTCCTCAGTGGGATCTAAATTTAGTGCTGACATCCTTGATTCTTCCCCCCTTCGAGCCAGCTGTTTCTTGTTCCCTGAAATTTCTTTCTTGGAAAACTCTATTTCTAGTGGCTATTACATCAGCCAGGAGGGTGTCTGAACTTCATGCTCTATCGGTTCGATATTTGGTTTTTCACAAAGACAGAGTATCATTGAGAACTAATCCGACCTTTCTGCCTAAGGTCGCCTCAAAAACCAATTTGAATCAATCCATCGATCTCCCTGTATTTTTCCCAAACTATTCAGACAGAGCCGAACAAAAACTACATTATCTTGATGTCCACCGTCAACTCAGATATTATTTGGACAGAACAAAAAAATTTAGAAAATCTGATCAACTTTTGTTTCCTATGGATAATAAGAAAGGCCTTCCTGTTTCTAAAGTGACCTTGTCTAGATGGCTTTCTTGGTCATCTCTGAAATTTATCTGCTCAGAAACAGCTGTGCTCAAAACCTAAAGCACATTCAACTAGGAGCTTAGCTACTTCTACAGCCTTTCAAGCTAGACTTCCTTTAGACACTATTTGTGCAGCGCCACTTGGGCCACTCCTCATACTTTGTTTCCCACTACAAATTGGACTTGGCCTCCAGGGACAGAGCCAGTTTTGGCTCTACAGTCCTCAAGAGTCTGTTCCATCGAGCCACCCAGGATAGAGGTGCTAGGACGCGGTCCCATCAAGATTGACAACTTAACATTAAGAAGTTATGTACCTACCATAACGTTCCATGTTAGTTGTCTTCGCCTTCTTTCTTCGACCCTCCCTCCTTCCCCAGGCCTGGACAGACCTTTCTAAGAAATTATTATGCTGAAGACCATTCAGACCTGGTCCTTCTTCCATCCTGTAGTTTTCTTTCTTCCTTTTGGAAGTGTTTTTTATGCTTGGTGTTATTGCCCTTTGTCATCAAATGAGATCTGGGTACTTACCGCCTTGCATCATGGGATATGGGGCTGCCTCGAGCTGGTAAAAGTGACTCTCGAGCTTAGCTAGTGCCGAGTTGGAGCCGAGGATCGGCTCCGAACCCATCAAGCAAGAAAGAAGGCGAGAGAAGACAACTAACATGGAACGTTATGGTAGGTACATAACTTCTTATTAACATACTTTCAAAACATAGTAAGCTTGTCACACAAAATAAGGAATTAATCTTAATTACATCACCACCTCTCCAGACTGTACCTGAACAACAACCTGATAATTATGTAATCAGGATGGAGCAGTGGTGCAACAGTAGCGTTGTCTCCTCACAGCAAGAGGTTCTCCAGTTCGATTCTCGGCTGGGGTGCCTACTTTGTGGAGTCTGCATGTCCTCCCTGTGTTCATGTGGGTTTCCTCCGGTTTCCTCTCATGTTACAAAGACATGCATCTGGAGCCTTTCTCCCTGGGCTTCTGCTGAAACTTGGCTTGGTTCCAAGTCGGACTTTTCTGGTTAACAAATGTTAAATAAATAAATAAATAAATGTCCAATATGAGACCATTCTCGCTGACATTTGTTAACTGACACTTTAAGAGGCAAAAATGGAAGTTGCGCATGGGTGTAAAATCCGCCCGAACTGTGTAAATAATTAGCAATGGCTGTCCGGTTACGGACAAGAAGGCACCTTTTCACTCGCTTGCCCAAATTCTGCCATCAAGTATCCCGTGTTTACAATAATGTGAGAAACTCCATGTTCTATGGGGTATTTAAGTAAAACAAGAATAATGACAGCTCAATGATCCTTGTTAAAGCAGAAGATTTGTTGTACCACCTAGTAACTAATGTCTTTTGGCTTTTCCTGGTTAGGGGTCGCACAGAGGAAGAGGACGGTCACCAGGAGCATACCACATGATTGTGTGCTGGGCCCTCTCCTGTTTGGAATTTATTTCTCAGAAGTCAAGGCAAATGTAGATGGCCTTTGACTGACCAAGTCTGCAGATGACTGCAAATTGGAGGCAATCACTGAATCCCTCAATGATACTGATGTACTGCAGAAAGGATTAATGCAGGCAAATGATTGGTGCCAGAGCCATGGATTGGAACTAAATGCAAAAAAAAAAAAAAAATGAACAATTATTCCCTTTGAGAAAACAAATATCCCAGCTAATTACAATATAGACAGCACCCTTCTAAGAGTAGACTCAGTGGTACATGATCAGGTTATTTAGGTTGATAGTAATCTGAACTTTAACCAGCATTTGTCCACAATGGTGAGGAAGTCATTCTCTGTGACACAACTCATAAGTAAATGCATGGCTTCCAGATCAGAGGATGTTATAATTTCATTGTACTCTGTCCTCATCAGACCAGTAATTGAGTATAATAGACCCTTTTGCATATACCTCACGAGATATCTGCAACAGCTGGAATGACCATAGAGGTTTCTCACCAGAAAGATACAGGGTATAAAGAACAAGTCAAACAGGGAGATACTTATTACTGTATTCTGTCTCCTACAGACTACTAATGGGTGAGCTGTGTCTGGCTTACAGGGTAGTCTCTGATCCAGCCCTGATGGAAATGTTACACATTCATATATCAAACTGCACAAGAGTCACTTGTTCCAGGGATCTTAACCGAACATTTGACATGAATAGTTCATATTGGAGCGAGAGAGATCTGGCTGTCAGAGACTACCCTCCTCTGGAACAAGCTTCCTATTCACATGAAGCAAAGCCCTTCTTTGACACTATCCAAGTGCAAGCTAGATCAAAGGAAGGGTAATCATAAATTTACTCCTGAGGTGGTACCAATGTCCCTCATGGACCGAGGCAGTTGGTAGATACCATAGCATATGCTCATAACTCTGTGAATTCCATTTACCTAGCTATTGAAAATCAAGAAATTGGGATAAATATTGCTAGGCTTTAAGGGCTCTTGGTCCATTAACCTAGTGATCTCCTATGAATCTATGAACCTCTCTTACAGAGTTTGAATGAACCATATAAGTATGATGGACTGTTTCTATCAGTTGTATCATTTGCATGTCCTGGATAAAATCTGTATTTGTATTATGTGTAAGTAAATATTTTTTACCAAGAGCTGTAGAATCTAAGCAACATCAACTTCATCTTCAGTTTAATATGACAAATCATGTATATATAAATATAAACATTACAATGGACTGGCAGGGATGAAACCTTATTAAATTTATAGGCAATCTAAAAATAAATAGTAATAAAGTAATTGCAAACAATGTCTAAACAGCCTGTAAGGGAAAAAAAAAAACTTACATACACATACATATATATATATCACACACACACACACACACACACACACACACACACACTTATATATATATATATATATATATATATATATATATATATATAAACATACACATATACATATATATAGATATATATATATCCACACATATATATATATATATATATATATATATATATATATATATATATATATATATATATATATATATATATATATATCTCTGAAGAATCTGCACAGTCAATACAAGTCATAGGCAGCCATTGGTTGCTGAATGTATCCCCACAGTCCTTCAGTTCTGAGTGTGGGAAACCACTGACAGTATCCTAAGACTGTAGAAACAAAGGTGCACAATGGACCAAAACATTCCAAGCTCTTGTCCCAGCCCACCAAAGCAGGAATCTACTGAAGCAGGAGAATTGACTGATACCAAGGAGATCCCACACAGTTAAATGCAGGACAGAGAAGCAGCAGATAACACGCCTGCTTATCCCATCTGACAATGACATGGTGCATGTTACAATGCATGTAAAGACTTTGTTTTCTAATAACCAGCCAGGTGCATACAAGGTAATACAATTTTACTTTGTGGTTATTTCTTTTAGGTATTACATGCGACATAGATGTTGTCTTATACTGAGGTTATTTCCTTATTGATTTGGCATATGAAATGATCTTATTAAGCTCCTTTCCCACGTGACCTGTGTTACATAATATGGCTGCAAATGTATGTAGAATCACACATAAGTAAAACTAATGTGCTAAGATTAATAACTGTTTAAGTGTAAATGCATCTTTACTGACAGCATTTTAGGTAAATTTCAGCAAAGTCTTTTTACTACAGTATGTCTTTCGGCCATTATCTGGAACTAGGGTAATCTACTGATAGCAATACGTGCAGATAACATTTGTGCTAAAAGCTACTGCATTTGTCAATATTTCAAAATTGTTTTTGTGTGGAGGCAGCACCCCCACCACCTCCTATAGGGATCTGTGCCCTTTTACCCATGACATTTACATAATCAGATCCATGGTCGCTGTACCTTGACAGAAAGGAGAAATAACCCCCTTACAGTTACCTTCTGTCAGGAAATGCATTTTATCTAATTGGTTGAAATGGACAATTCACAGAATCAGTTTCCTGCCATTTAATCTGCATTCATGTAACTCTTTACATGACTTGAAATTTGACTAGCTGCCAGTGGAAGGTATCTGCACAGAAGAAATATGGCTGACATGAGACTTTTTGTTAATATGCTGACCACTGCATTCTCACAAGCTGGAGTTGATAAAGGTCATCCACAGACGGCCTGTATAAAGAGTATTGTGGATATCAGTGCCAATAGAACCTTTGTGAGATCTCTATTGGGTTGTCAATACTTTTTAGATGGCATAACAATAATTTGCCTACTGCTGAAAGCTGATCTTTTAGTGGAACCTCATTAGACATAATTTCCACACGTAATGTACCAGAAACACTCTTTTTAAAACCCTTATTCTAGGCCAAATAAGAAAAGAATGTAGAGTCTTCAGTGACAGCTTGTACTGCTGCAACGTCATACTACACTGGACAATTTTGCAGCAGACTACATCGTCCTAAGTAGTTATGCTATATGAGAAGCGAAACTGAGTCCTGGCTCATGCTGTACTCTGAGATGGTTAAAGTAAGTGACATTTTTCAGTGAATTAACAGAAGAGACAGTTATATTTGAAATTGAAAGGACTGTGCTCAGTTTAAATGTGTTTCTGTAAATCATAATTTTGGCATTTTTATATTAATACCGAGTGGGCAAATTAGGAAACTTTTTTAAAGCTGTGTTAGCAACAACATTAAAGGCAAAGGAAGCATTTAGTGAGACTTAGCCCTTGTCATAAAGACTGGATCATGCACCTATAAAATAGCATTATGTTAAAGCATAAGATTCATTGTACCACATAGTAACTAATGTCTTTCGGCTTTTCCCGGTTAGGGGTCGCCACAACGGAACTCCGGTCCGCTAATGATTGGCAGTGGATTTTTTTCTTTTTACGGTGCTGACTGGAGAGTTGCCAGCACGCCCAGCCTTCAAGGAAGGCACACCCCATTCATGCACGCACCTACCTGCATAAAATGACCTTTTTTTTTTTTTTTTTTTTTTTTTTGTAATTCTTGAAGCCTACCGCTGCGTCTGTAAAAGTGGACGTTCACCCCCCTTGCCGTATGATTCCAGCGCCTTGACTTAGAGTCTGAGACAGGGCAACGAGAAAAGTGCAAATATTATGGCCTGATAAAAATACATTGATACTCACAAATACTGCTCCCTTTACAAGGCTGGCTTGTATGGCACCCTAGACGGTTGCCTAGATCGCCTATGCCTAAGGCCGGCCGTGAATACTAGACCTCTAACCCTTCTTTTGGTAGAATCCGTTCCTGGGTGGCCATTATGCAAGATCCTCATATACTCTTGTTCCAAGGACTTTGGAACAATCACTGTAGGACCTGCCATTTTAACTTCCACGGTGGTGCAGCTGTAGCGTTGTTGCCTCACAGCAAGAGGTTCTCCCATTCGATTCTCGGCTTGGGTTGGGAGTGCCTTCTGTGTGGAGTCTGCATGTCCTCCCCACGGTCGAGTGGGCATTTGAAAGACATGCGTTGAATGGGCGTGCCTTCGTTGAAGGTTGGGTGTCGGGCTGGCAACTCGACACCATAAAAACCAACTGCCAATCATTAGCGGACCGGAGTTCCGCTGTGGCGACTCCTAACCAGGAAAATCCAGAAGACAACAACTGTAGGACCTGTCATGATGATACCATTGTCTGGGAAAATCGCATCTCTGTATGGAAAATACAGTTGCATTTCTACTGGTAAACAAGATTGCTTGGAAGGCCATCCTCAACTGATAAAGAGATTTAGCTTCTGGAGAATTGGATCTGAAGCTATGTGAGTTCTGAGCTCATCAAGAGATGTGGAAGAAAAATTTCTCACTTCCATGACCTCAGAATCAAGTTTCTCATCATTATGCTGTCATGTGTTTTTTTCTGGGCTATCTGGTTAAAGTATCAGCAAGACAAAGAAGTTTGCCTTTTCTATAAACAAGATTGAAATTGTACTTCTGCAATTTGAGCATCATACGTTGCAGTCTAGCTAGAGCTGTATGCATAGGCTTTTTCAAAGTAGTAACTAGAGGTTGGTGGTTAGTTTTGATCTGGATAGGTCACCCATAAACATAATCATGGAACTTTGAACATGCAAACACAATTGCCAAAAGCTCTTTCTCAAAATGGTCATATTGTATCTCAGTCTGAGTAAGAGTTCTCGATGCATAGGCTACTGGTCTACCTTGCTGAAGAATGATTGCACCTAGACCAAACTTAGAACCATCACAGGAAAATGTAACTGGTTTGTAAACATAACTGAGAGTTTGAAGGGTTAGCAGTTTTCTGTTTCAGGACATCTAACACTCTTTGGTGCTGTTCTGACCATGACCAAGTTACATCTTTGCCTGTCAGCTCTCTGAGCAGTTCTGAAAGTTGGCTTAAATCGGAAATGAACTTGCCTAGATAGTTGACCATGCCAAGAAAATGTTGTAGGGCTTGAGCATTGTCTGGAGCTGGCATCTCTAGAATTGCTGTTTGCTTGGAAAGACTTGGTGGTAAACCTGAACTGGTAAACAAGTTACCAAACAAGTAATTTCTTGTATCCTAAATTTGCACTTCTGAGTATTTCACTTAAGATTAACTTGATGTGCTCTTTCCAGAACATTCTTGATGTTTCTGTCTTGTTCGACTTCACCACTGCCTCCTACAAGAATACCATCTACTATAATAGCACATGGATAGCCAGAAAAAAATTGCTCTATCACAGGCTGAAAGACTTCACTGGCAGAATTTATCCCAAATGACATTCTCAGAAATCTGTATCTTCCAAATGGGATACTGAATGTGTTTAACAAGGAAGATTTTCGATAAAGCAAAATTTGCCAAAATTAACTCTTTGGATCTAAAACAGAAAAAATAGTGGCATTTGGCATGAGGTCAGCAACCTTTTCAACTGTGCATATTGGATGATGAGGCCTTTTTAATGCTGTATTCAGATCTCTTGGATCCGTACGTATTCTGATATCATCTGAGCTTTTCTTATGAGCCACTACCATGGCGGATCTCCATTTAGTAGGTTCTTCTACTGGACAAATTACTCCTAGCTGCACCATTCTGTCTAGCTTGGCTTTGACTGCTCTGCATAGCTACTGGAACTTTCCTTGCTGGTCTGATAACTGGGTTGACCTCTGGGTCTAACTTCATAGAGTATACAACTGGTAGTTTGCCTAGTTTGTGTGCAAAAATATCAGCATGGTCAGAAAAAATAGTTTGTGCGAAATCTGAGCTGTTGTCATGCAGGCTTACTGGTGAACTTCTTTCTTAAATGAAAGCAGTCCCATTTTCATAGGTTCATAGGTAGGTACTAGGCTATTGACCCTAGGGCCTATATAAGCCTAGCCAAACGGTACCCTGACATTTGCCACCCAAGAAAATTATTTTCCTGTGCCCCTGTCAAGCAGAGCCACAGAAGTGATCCCCGGGGTGAATTTCCTATCTCTCATCCAATCATCGAGATTTTTCTTGAGTGCTAATGAGGAGGTTTGTTTTGATATAGATAGGTAGTTTGTTCCAGAGTATGGGAAGTCTCTGAGACAGGAATCTATCCCTCCAGCATGTTCTGTTTATTGTGGTGACAAGGTTTAGGTCCCTAGAGTGTGTAGCTTAGAGGAATTGGGATTTCTTTATGTGGAGCATGTCCAACAGCTCTGGGTTTAACATAGCTTTGTATGTTAGGCAGAGAATCACCTCTGGGTAGGCGATATGTGACAGAGTAAAGCTGGTGTTTTTTGAGACGGTCTGCGTAGGGCATCTGTTTGAGGCCGGTAATCCTCTTTGTGAGGTATTTCTGTGACCTTTCCAGTTGTAGATGTTTTGTGAGGTACATACCAAAAGGGGCGTTGTACTCTTTCATGGGTCTAATGAGTAATGAGTAAAGGGGAACAATGACCTCTTTTTTCCTGGATGAGAAACCTTTTCTGATAAGATGTACCATGTAGAATGATTTCCTGACTACTGTGGCGATGTGATTATCAAAGGAGAAACTACTGTCCACTTGTGTCCCAAGGTCTCTTATCATACTTTCCGTGTTAAGTAGACTACTGCCTGTGTGGTAGTTCATGGGTACAGAGTTTTTACCAAAAGGGATGACAATGCACTTTTTGGCATTGAGCTTGAGGCCATGACTTTGACACCAGGCATCTGTCTCAGTGAGGCCCTTTTGTAGGATAGGGCTAATAATGACTACACATGTCTCTTGACTATGAAAAATTGTGTCATAGCTGTTCCTAGCAGAATAAGGTGAAAGCACTACTGAGCCTTTGGTTAGAATCTGTTCACCACCATAAGCAACAAGTTTTGCACACTTTGTTAATGCAAGTTGTTCTGCGGCTTTTACTTTAGCAAATGTTTCTGCTGACATAACATTGCACTTTGAGCTCTACAGGACTCCTGTTAATCCAAACATATTAATACTTCAATGACTTTTAGCCTCACAATGGTCCATTCCTTTTCACCCAATGAATCAACTGATGCTGATAACAGAACGTTGCAAAATATTTCATTCTTTTCCCACAAATCTGCTGTATTGACTGTTTCAGCAAGCACAGACACACCATCGACATAAAAAGTAGGGTTGCACATTTTTAGTTGATCAACTTGCCTCTTGGATTGTCCTCTTTTTAATAAAAGAATGTACCTTATTTGATTTACAAAACCTTTGGAAATTATTCCACTTTTTGCAAAAATGACAACGCTGACCAAAAGCTAAGCACTTTTATCTTTCTGGTTCGTGATTTCCACCACAATTATGACAGTTGACTATAAAGCTGGGTGGGGGCACATGTTTTGACTTTGCTGACTCACCCTTATGCTTCACTGTGGATGCTCTGGAATTTGCTGGAAAGACTCTGGGTTTCCCAGGGACTGTTACAGGAAGGACCTGCAGTAGTTGCCATGTGTGTGGCCCTATTTCTTTTAACCAAGTGCTGCATACTATCGACATGAGCTTTGTCACTGTGCCTTCATAGGTAGGTACTAGGCTATCGGCCCTAGGCCCCATACAAGCCTAGCCAAAAAATGTACCCTGGCTTTCGCCACCCAAGAAAATTATTTTCCTGTGCCCCCATCGAGCAGAGCCACAGAAGTGATCCCTGGGGTGAATTTCCCATCCAATCATCAAGATTTTTCTTGAAGAGTGCTAATGAGGAGCTCTGTTTGACATAGATAGGTAGTCTGTTCCAGAGTATGGGAAGTCTCTGGGACAGGAATCTATCCCTCCAGCATGTTCTGTTTATTGTGGTGACAAGGTTTAGATCCCTAGAGCGTGTAGCTTGGAAGGATTGGGATTTCTTTAAGTGGAGCATGTCCAACAGTTCTGGGTTTGACATAGCTTTGTATGTTAGGCAGAGATCGCCCCTGAGTAGGCGATATGCGATGGAGTAAAGCTGTAGTTTTTTAAGACGGTCTGCATAGGGCATCTGTTTGAGGCCAGTAATCCTCTTTGTGAGGTATTTCTGTGGTCTTTCCAGTTGTTGTAGATGTCTTGTGAGGTACATACCAAAAGGGGCGTTGTACTCTATAATGGGTCTAATGAGTGATGAGTAGAGGGGAACAATGACCTCTTTTTTCTGGATGAGAATCCTTTTGTTATGAGATGAGCCACGTAGAAGGATTTCCTGACCACTGTGGCAATGTAATTACACTGTTATTCTCATTTGTAAGCATAAGTTTGTGCTTTTCCGTAAGCTCATATAGCTGACAAATCTCAGTGGCCTTATTTAATGTTAAATCACTGTCTTGAAGCTAAATCTTTCTCACTGTGTCATTAGTAATAGCACACACAAGCCTGTATTTTATCAACCCATCACTCAAATCACCAAATCTGCACGTTTTAGCCTTGTTTATCAAGTCAGTTATATATGCTGCAAAAGTTTCACCAGGCTTTTGATCCTTTGTGTAAAATGTGTATTTCCATTGTAATATTTATTTGGGGGGGTTCACATATCTCTAAATTTACATTTTAAGCATTCAGGTTATTCCCTTGTTTCAGCCAGTACCACTATATGGCAGTTTCCTCCTTCCCTGCAAACACAGCAGGTGCATAGACAGGCTCTCTTTCAATGGCCTCTGAACCAGCTAAATTAAGCAGAATAAATGTCTTTGTATGTGCATCTTTGTCAGAAAAAGCAGCCTGTATGAAAATATTGTATTCCTGCTCAAACACACTCCAATTTTCTGCAGTATTGTTATCAATCACAAATGGTGCAGATCTGTGAAAACCTTCTGCCATGCCCACAGATTATAGTAAAATACAATACAAAATGTCCCTTCTAATTATTTACAAACATTCACACACACCAGGTACTAGTAATAATATTCAGAAGCACATTAAACTCTTTGAAATACTGTACTCTGCGAAATATGCCTTGAAATAACTGTACTTTGTGAAATATTCTTTGAAACAACTTTATTTTGGGAAATAACTGCAGTGTAATACTGCTCACACTTGCAAACACTTTTCACAATTCAGTTATTTTGAATAGCTGTAGTTAATACGAAAAAGTAGCACATAGTGAAAAAATACGTCTGTTTTCCTTTTTTTCTACATTGAATGGAATTCAGATATTGTTTCAAACATTTTTGTAACTATTTTTGTAATTATTTCAGTTATTTTTATGAATATGTCTCGGTTTCGGACATTTCGTTTAATAAGAAATTCATTTTGAGGGTTCTGAGTGCTTCGTTTTATATTTATAGCGAAAGAAATAATTTAAGCAACATGTTTTAGTACCTGGAATTTGTTTCTGACCTGTCTTGTGAGTTGTTTGAGCAGTAGGGATGATTCACTCCTATATATTCCTCCAACTTTAACAAGTTAACTCATGGCTGTAACTCTGGATCCATTCTGACACCATGTTGCTCTTATGTACATTAAGAAGACACTGAGGCTTGGGTCTTCTTTTAAGTAGTTTATTGTATAAAAATACATCTGGATGGATAGCAAGAACATTAAACTTAAACTATCCGACTGACTGTCTACATACTTGCATGCTCACACTCTGGCTGCTCACTCAAAATGGCACAGTTGCCTGCACGTGCTCAGTACTTATATGCATGTACTGACTCACTGGAAAGCTTCTTAAAGGTATATCACACACACACTGATCTACAGTCATTACTGTTAGAAAAGATGAGTTACTTGCCTGGAATAGACAGGGATTACAGGGCAGTAAATCCTGGTAAGTTGAATACTTTATAGATGGCACATTACCTATAAAATTATTTCTGAGTAAACAGAATTTGATGATGATGAATTTTACAGAGATAGGGCTTTTTTAAATGTAGTCCCAAGCCCAACTGTCCGATTGGGAGGAAAATATTATTCTTATCTTCATCTGAAGGAATTTTCTTTTTATTAGACCTTTAAAGGATAAATGAGTTATAACGATATATTACAAAAGAAATGTTTCATTCTTCTCCCATACCTCCTTTACTGCCAGCCCTGGAGGGATGTGTTGAATGCTGAATGAACTTATCCTGATGCCAAGCCACCAGTCCCTAAAAAAATAGATAAGCGTCATAAGGTACTGTAGGAATATTTGTGGAAATATATGCTCTACCGTATTGGCAGTCTGAAATAATTGGCTTCCACTCTTCCTACAGAAAGCTCTTTTTAGAACTAAAATGTTTCTACCCTTTCTCAGGTATTTAAACATGCTTAGAAGAATGTGTATGATTGTGTAGGTACTGTGTCTAAGTTCACTACCATAACAACAGTGTTGAGAAGGGATTTATTTATTTATTTTATTTTAATTTGTTTACTGGGAAAGTCCAACTGGGCAGAGCCCATTGTCAGCAGAGGCCCGGGGAGAAAAACTCCACAAAAAGTGGCAGTACATACACCATTATTAACAGTAAATACAGCATGACTGACAATATATACAACATAAGTTGCACTAGATACAGCAAGTCTGAGTAGATACAGCATCAGATATGGAACTTGTCATAGTGATATTATTAACATAGAATCTATGAGTATTAATTTACATTTGTAAAGGGAAAATAATTCTAGATTTATCACACATTTAAGAATAAAAAGAAAAATCATAATACAAATAAGATCATTGTCCAAGAGACAGGCTGATAATGAACAGAGAGTGTGCTTATGATAACAGGAGATCAGCCAGGGGTGTTGCATGGGCAGAACAGCTTTAAGTTTGTTGATGAGGTAAAGTCTGAAATTTTGGATTCAGCTTTAGATAAAAAGATGTCTGATGTTGTCAATCTTTGCTAATTCTTGACAGGTGGGATATAGTTCCAATACTTGGAATCAGCTTGGCCTCTATACAGTTTTCAGCAGCCAAACACTCTCAAACCAATTCTTGACCCACATTGCCTGCTCTGTATTACCTCAGATCTTATTTGCCACTCTGTTAGCAAGGTGCATCAACTGTGGCTCTCAGCTAAGTGTCTTAGTTATTTTACTTATTTCTGTATATTGTTATACCTTCATATACATATATATATATATATATATATATATATATATATATATATATATATATATATATATATATATATATATATATATATATATATATATATATATATATACATGTATATATATATATATATATGGTTCTACCTGACATAATCGAAACCACACAACACCGACAACCACATCACCGACACCACATATTCGACAGTCCATAAACACGAAACCACACATAACCGACAACGAAATAACCGACGGTACACAAACACGAAACCCCATACAAAACAAAACACATCCCCATTCCACAAACCACACACACAACACAAGCACACCAAAATCCTTACAAGCCCACACTAAACCTTACCCTAACCCTAAGGTCCGTCACTATCGCACACTTACCTACCCGCTCCCTAACCCTAACTCACTTAACCCGCCCCTATCGCTCCCTAACCCTAACTCACTTAACCGCCCCTATCGCTCCCTAACCCTAACTCACTTAACCCACCCTATCGCTCCCTAACCCTAACTCACTTAACCCACCCCTATCGCTCCTAACCCTAACTCACTTAACCCACCCCTATCGCTCCCTAACCCTAACTCACTTAACCCACCCCTATCCCCACAGACCGTCAATCTCCACACTTACCTGCCTCGCACCCTAACGTCCGTCACTACCGCATACTCACACAGCCTTTCCCCATGTCGGCATCCTCGGCGTTGGTGTTGTCATCCGTCGTGTCGGTCTTCTGCATTGTCGATGTTCTGCAACCCGCGATTCGCGTCGGTCTTCTTCGCTTTCGATCTTCTGGAGCTCCGGATTCCGATGTCGGTCTTCTCAGCTGTCGACGAAGTCAGGTAGAACCATATATATATATATATATATATATATATACATACACACACACAGATTTTTTTTTCTTCTGATTTCTGTGTGTATGTATGAACAGCTCTACCCTGTACGTTATTCTTAATATCCCCTGTGTTCCTAACCCATAGTGGTTTTCTCTCAGTACCATTGTTGGTATCCCTTTCCTTTGCTTACCACCCCAGTAGCTTTTTCTACCATTGTTGGTAGATTTCTTCACTATCCTTTATCTTTTACTTTCCAGTAATCCTTTTTACCATTGCTGGTAAATTTCCTGTTCCTTCTGTAGTGTGTGAGTGATTGTGTGGTAGTGTTCTTGGCAGTTTCAGGATGGCAAAAAAACACTAAAAGGCACGTCTGGATTCAAACAATGCCAGGACTGTGGACGGAAGATCCCTAATTCTGATGAGAATCTTTCTTGTGTCTATTGTTTAGGAGCCTCTCACTTAGAAATAGATTGTGACTTATGTAAGGGCTTTAGTCAGAGGACTTTAGTTGAGCACCAGAACAAGCACATACTAAAGGGTTTGTTCAAATTTCCATTTAGTGAAGTGTTGTCCAAGGCCAGCTCCTCTTCCAAGAATATGCCAAAAAAGAGAAGTCTATCAGTACAGGCATCCCCTTTGGTGCCAGAGGCTCACAAGCATAAGGCTTCGGTTCCGACCTCCTCAGAACCAACTGTTAAAGTACTGAAAATTCAGGCTGATGTCCCCTCAGCACCATCTACTTCCATGGTGCCCTCGGCACCAGGGTTTACTCCAGCTTTTTTTTTTCCGGCTTAGTGCCAACCTTGCCCTAGGCTCAGCATCATGTTTTTCCCCCTCTGCGCCTCAGCAGCCTCTGCTCATTGCCTCAGTGCCAAAATTACACCAAAACTAGCCCAGAATGAGATATTCTCCCTCCAGAGACCTTTTCGTGAGCCAACTGCCTAACCCTTTCCTGGAATGTCCAGAATCTCCCTCAGTTTTCTCAGTTTGATCTTCTAGTAGTCTTTCTGAGTTAGATGTGAGGTTGGTGGCCATGGGCATTCCTGCCCCTTCTCAGGCCCCTCTCCCACCTGGACTTAAGACCTCCTCTTCCAGTACTCATACTGTTTCCTCCTCCTCTGACTTCAAGCCAAGGTTTCAGAGCCCAGCACTTCAATCTCTCTGGTATCAGCTGTTTTGATGCCATTAGGTATTCCCACCTCGGCACTAGAAGTTGCCCTGACTTTTTCGTTTCCTCCTGTGGAGCCAACAGATTCTCAGGGCCATGACCTCTCTGTTGGCTCTGTTGGCCACGGTCCAGCACCTATTTTTTTGTACAGTGCTGGCCTCGGCTCCTGGAACTTCGTCAGTTGTGGGTCCTTCCCCGGCTCCTGCTTCTGGGGGGTAGACTCTCAGAGCGGAGTGTGACCTTGGTCCCAAAGTGGTCTTTCTTGTTTTCGGGATCCCACTCCTCTTTGGTGGGCACCGCCTTCCAGGTCATGGAGAGGGCCTTCGCCTGTGCAGGCTCTCAGCTGGTTCCTCTTGCTTTGAAATGTCATATTTCTATTTCTTCTGGTCCAGAGTTGTCACCAATCCCTACGACAGGGCATCGAGCACCAGAGCCTCAAGTTGCCCAACAACTGGGTCCCTCTTCTTTAGAGTCCTCTACAGAAATCCCCACTAAGGAACTGCTCCGTAAGGAGACATGCAAGAGGAAGCACCTTGATTCCCCTGAAGAATCTGTCACTGAGGACATGATTTCGATGAAGGGGAGGGTTCCCCCAGGTCTCCACATGAAGATGTCCCAAGACCCATCAGAGGAAACTGTATACTTGCAAGTCTTCGTTCCTGACCAGCTACTTCCTGGGTGTCCCCACCCATTGAGGACCTCATCAAGCTAATCATGCAGTGGGCTTGGAAGGCTCCTGACGCCATAGAATCTATTCCCTGGAGACCTGACAAGATACTATCACCACCAAAGGACCACCAGTATTAAGCCAAAGGTTTAACAGTAGATGCCATGGTAGTGGCGGCTGCCACCAAAAAGGAACTTACCAAGGAGAGCCCTTCTTTATATCCACCTAACAGGTTGTCTAGGATATGTGACCGGTTTGGAAAATGGGTCTATGCTTCACTGACCTTCGCTCTTAGGTCCTTGAACTTTATGGCACACTTCATTAGACTCAAAAGACACCTGACCATGGAATTATCAGAAACTCTAGCTGGGGCTGTGTCTAATGAGGTACAAGATAAAGTTGCCTCACAACTAGACACCCTGGAGTCTATGTCAAACTTGTCCATTAAGCTCATTGCACATGCAACCAAAGGTACGACCAGGGCAGCGGGTTCCAGCATTGCCATTGGGCTCATGCCTGGATGCACTTGTGTGATTTCGTGGAGCCTTTCAAGTCTTCCTTCGTCAGTGCTCTGACAGATCATCCTTGTTCAGCCCCAAATTAAAGGATACATTAGCCAGGTGTGAAAAGGATGGTAAGACCCTGTCTGCTGTGGGCATTCATTTTTCTACTCCTTAACGATCCTTCTCCAGGAATCAGAGGAGTGGAAAAATGTGGTTCAGGAAGTCCCAGGGCCCTTTCCAGGACACACATGGCGGCAGCTCCCTTCGGGGCAGAGGGGGGAGATTAGATGTAACACACTGACCCCGAGGCAGAGGTAGCCTGCAAAACCAGGAGTCCAGAGACAACTCCTTTGGGCAGCCCTATCAGTGCTCCTGAAGGGAGGCCCGATTGCTTACCTCTTGAAGCAGTCAAGGGAAGACTGTCACCACTCATTAGCCTGGTGACAAATAACCTCAGATACCTGGATGCAAAAAGTCATTACCAAAGGCTATAGCATCCCCTTCACCCTTTTTCCACGTTCTCTAAGAAAAATCTCCCAGTGTTCCACCCCATCAGAGGGATCTAGCAGCCACAGAAATCCAAAAGCTGTGAGTCATCCAAGAAGTCCCACCAGACCAGACAGGCTCCTGCTTTTACTGAAGGTTCTTTTTAGTGCCAAAAAAGACAGGAGACTGGAGGCCAATATTGGACATCAGCCTTCTGAACAACTTTGTTCAGCAGACAAAATTCCGGATGGTCACGATTCAGTCTATTCTTTCCTTTCTTGAGGAACATGATGGGATGTGCTCTATAGACCTTCAAAATGCATATTACCACATAAAAATGGACAAGCGCTCGAGAAAGTTTCTACACTTTTGGCTGGGGGTCAGTCATTACCAGTTCAGAGCGCTGCCCTTTGGTCTCACCACAGCCCCAGGGTGATCACCAAATGTATGGCAGCTGTCACAGCTCATGTGAAGTTATGCGGATTCTGGGTGTTTCCTTATCTGGATGACTGGCTGCTCACCTTCCCGACCAGGCATCTACTCATTCAGTCCATCGACTTCATCACATGCCTGTTCAGTACCCGGGGCATCACAATCAGCTATGAAAAATCTCAGCTGCCCCCCACTCAAGACTTAGAGTACATAGGAGCCTGACTCAACACTTTCTCATGGATAGCTTCTGTACCTTTTCACAGGCTCCAGAAGATAAGGTCGCAAGTTCAGTCCATTTTACCAAAAAAACAAGTTGCCCACCCTTCTAATTCTTCAGGCCCTGGGATCCATGGCAGCGGCTATCATTCTGGTTCCACTGGCAAGGTTTCACATGAGAATACTTCAATGACTTTTAGCCTCACAGTGGTCCATTCTTTTTCACCCAATGACTCAACTGATCCTGATAATGGAATGTTGCAAAAAAGATTTGTCCTGGTGTATGAAGTCAGAAGAAATCCTAATGGGCCATCCTTTTGTTCCCCCTCAGCCCAAGGCCATAGTGACCATGGATGCCTCCCAGATGTGGTGGTGGTGGATTATCTGGAAAAGACCATCCAAGGCACTAGGTCTCCTCAAGAGGCCAACTTGCACATCAGTGTCCTGACAATGAGAGCAATGCTCCTAGCGTTGCAAGCCTTTCAAGCTGCTCTTCCTCTGAGAACAGTTGCAGTCCCATCAGACAACATGTCAGTAGATGGGGACATCAACAAACAAGGGATAACCAAGTCCTACTCCCTCTGCTAGGAAGCTGTCAGAGTTTGGCAATGGGCAATATCTTCCAACCGCTTTCTTGTGGCAACACACATCCCGGGGAGCTCCAATGCTATCCAGTGTGATAGTGGACAAGTTGAGCAGACACATTCTACTGCCTCACGAGTAGTTTCTAAATCCCAACGTGGCAAATGAAATATATCACCTCTGAGGCGAGCCCTGCTACAACCTATTTGCCTCCTCAATGAACAACAAGTGCAGCACATACTTTGCACTAATCCCTCCACAGGGAAAGTGTCCAAGAAATACTCTCCTTCTCAATTTGCCCTCAGGTCTCTTTTATGACTTTCCTGTCATTCCCCTCTTTTTAAAGAAAGCCCAATGATTGTGAGCTAAAGTAATCCTCATTGCCCCTTTCTGGCCCAGGCAAGTTTGCTTCTCCTTTCTATGGCCTTGCTTGGTTCACCAACCTTGGATTCTGGACCCAATTCTGGATCTGCTGTACTATCCACAAGGGCTGCCACATCCCGATCTTCACTCTGTCAAACTCACAGCTTGGTTCCTCCAATTCCGTTAGTTGCCAGGTAGAATAATATTACTTCCCCCTGTCTGAAAAATTTTTTTTGGCTTCCCATAGACCTTCCCCCAGGAAACTGTATTACTGTAAATGGAAAAGATTTTCTCTTTGGGCCTTTGAAAATAATTTAGATCCTTTGTCAGCTCCAGTTGAAAACGTTTTGGAATTCCTAGCAGATCTTTTTGACCAAGGAGTGGCAGCCTCCACCATTAGAGTACTTTTAGCAGCCATCTCTAATTTTCACAATGGCTACAATGACCATCCTTTAATTTTCCATTGCCTATGCAAAGTGTTTCTCAAAGGAGTCTTATGTATCAAGCCTCCGCTCAAGAATCTGTTACCTCCACGGGATCCTATTAATTTTACAATACTTAACACTACTTCCCTTTGAACCAGCTGCCACCTGGCCATCACTTCAGCCAGGAGAGTCCTGGAAATTCATGCACTTTGTGCAAAACCTCCATACATCATTTTTAATAAAGATAGAGTGTCGTTGAGGACTAACCCTTCACTTCTTCCTCAGGTGGTCTGTGAGTTAAATAACAATCAGTCCATTCACTTGCCAGTTTTCTTTCCCAATTTCTCTAACAAAAGCAATTATTGTTTATATTTGTTAGATGTTCATAGATAGCAGAGGTTTTACCTTGACAGGACTAAAGATTGCAGAGCATCAGACCAATTGTTTTTTTTTCAGGACCAAGAGTAGGTAAATCTGTATCTAAGGTGACCCTATCTAAATGATTAAGCGATTGTGTTATCTTCATTTATGAAGATCATAATTGAAAATTATCTGTGCCTGTAAGAGTGCATTTAACCAGATCTATCTCCACTTCAGCTGTTTTTCATTCCAAAGCTTCTCTAGATTAAATATGTGCAGCTGCGACTTGGGCTACGCCTCATACTTTTATCACTCATTGCAGATAAGATATGGTCTCCAAGGGAATAGCATCTTTTGGTTCTATGCTTCTCAGGGATATCCTTCCATAAGGCCACCCAGGGAATAAAGTAGCTGGGGACTCTGTCCCAACTGTCAAGAATTAACGAAGATTGACATCAGATAAAGAAGTTATGTACTCACCATAACATTCCATCTGTGTTGTTGATCTTTGTTCGTTCTTGACAACCCACCCACCTTCCCCCTCCACTAGATTTCCTGGAGGATCATACCCTTGTCCTGGGCTTTCATTAGGGTTTTTTACCTTGGACATGGCTTCTTCTCATAATTTATATCTTCTTCTTCTTCTTGCTATAATCTTCAAACTTGATCTGAGGTAATACAGAGAGGAGGCATTGTAGGTAGAGACTTGGCTCAAGAGTTTTTGGGTGGTGCAAGCTGTATAAAGGCCGAGGTGGTTCCGAAGATCGGAACCATATCCCAACTGTGAAGAATGAAGATCAACAGCACAGATGTAACATTATGGTGAGTACATAACTTCTTTTTTGGCCTTTTTCTGGCAAACAAAATGTGAAAAATAGATGGGTGTAGAGTAACAGGGGAAAAAAGTGGTAGACCAGTAGTACAGAATGAGTATGCCATATTTCTCACCCCCATCAATATCTCCAGAAATCCATCCTAAAAACTGGCCTTCAACATTCCCCTATGGCATAAGATTGTTTTGGACCCCTTGCATGTTAAAAATGGTGCTGGAGGGTTACAGATAGCACTGAATACACAAACCTCCTTTTAGGGAAATACCTTTTTACCCTCCAAACCAATGGAATTTTTTCCTTAGATTCTTCAGTCTTTACACAGCCAGAGAGAGAGACATAGAGCCAGTGCTCTTAAGTTAAAGGGGCAAAGGCTTCTATAAATGAGTGTTTCTGGTACCAAAGAAAAAGGCTTCTTGAAGACCAGTACTAGATATTCATTTCTAAATGCACAAGTGAAAGTTCCAAAGTTCAAAATGTTGACATTACAGAAACTGACTTCACATTCCTCACATAAGTTACTTGGTAACTAGACCTAAAAGATATACTATCACATTCTCAGTCATAGGTTTCAGGAAATTTCTAAGGTTCTCTGTTTCTGGGTCACGTTATCTGTTCTGTACAATACCCTTTGGATCTGATGTTGTCTTGTTTTTGTTTGATTCAACATTTGGGTTATTGGAGTCATGTGAATCTGACATTGGTGCCTTTAGAAGCTATGGATCCAGGGCTCTTTCTCCTCCTCTACCCATAATCTTACTCTTTCTCCAAACACCTCAGATCTCATTTTCAGCCTGAATCTAGAAGGTTGTGTTTTCGAGGCCTCTGATTTTCATCAAATAGACAACTGCCTTTTCTCTTGTTAATGCCTATCCTTAGGCAGCCTCCGTTATAGTTCTTCTATATTTCCTTGTTACCTTACCTTTATCCTCCCCGTTTTATTAAAAAAAAGTAGGGTAGTTATATATTTAGGGATTATATCTTGTCCATTTCAATTTTGTCTTTTACTGTAGTGTCGTTTACATTGTCTTCCTCTATTATATTTGCTACTGCTATTAGTTCAGTTGTGTTTCTGCTTGGAGAAGGTGTGTTTTCCCTACAGGTTCATTGCCATTCTTATGGCAGACGAGGTTCAAGCGTTTAAGAAGTGTATGACCTGTAGTCATAAGATTTCCCTCGTAGGTCCAACACTCCCCCTGTGTCTGTTGTCTCAGGGTAACCCACTTAGACACTGACTATGAGACTTGTTCTTCTTTCTTCTCCAGAGCCATTCAAGGCCATAGGGATAAGTTAGTTTTAAAAGTGCTTATTCCTCTATCAGAACAGTCATCTACATCTGTTCCTTCTTCAGCTTCTCCTGCTAAAGCTGTTGATAAATTGAAACAAAAAGAAAAGTTGAAAGAGAAAGGCATGTCTGAAAATAGGTCAGAGAAATCAAGAAAACTTTCTCCAGTCCCATTAAGTGGATCAGAACCCTCCTTTGATCTGATCACATATGCCGCCTCCTTATTTTTCATTGGAGCCTGTGAACCCTCGGCTCCATTCTCATTTTCTGCAAGAGAGGCATTCATCAAGACCACCATCAGTGGCTTCATCATCCAGGTTCATTTGGTCAGCAAGGGGCCTTACTGAAGCAGATGTCAACAGGATGATGCAGAGATTCCTTTGGATGCAAATTCTGTTAAGAGTTCTCCCAACTCTGTCCACACAGGGAGTTGCAAGAACTGCTCAAATGACCCCTCCACTAATTTCTCCTATTCTAGTCCACCCTTTGGATCCAAGGTTTATTAATCTGAGCCTCCTGGTAGCACCCACATAAGAGCCTACAGTCCTGTCAACTTCAGCTCTGGCTATGTCCCTTACTTTTTCCACTCCAGTGCCTTTGGATCAGGAAGAGTCTCGGAGCCAAAGCATTGGTGCTGGGACACAGAGCATAGAATCGGTACTGAAGCTTTTGGAGTCATCTCCCTTGCTCAGTCCCTCTACACTAGATAGCCCAGTCCTAATATCAGCTTTAAATGTGGGTCAAGTCAGGATGAAGGCAGCTGTTACTTCATAGTGGGGCAGGAGTCTCTTGGGGCCTGATCTCTGCCTCTACATTAAAAGCATTCAAAAAGGTTTCAAGCCAGGTTCAGAGAAGAAGTGCTCTCCCCATGCTTGGCTCTTTCCCATCCTCATTTGGATATTGCGTCTGACCTCACACTTCCTTATTAACAGAAGCAGTCAGATGTTCTTCGTCTCCCATTGCTGCAGTCCTTACATATGGGTAGTCCGCTGTCCACAATCGGCCCGAATACCAAAGGGCTAGAACCGGCGTCGGTCATCGGTACCCGAGACTGACGTCAGTACGTGCCAGTACAAATGCGCAAGACCGACGCCATATCCTCAGTCTTTCTTGCCACGTGGTCCTAAGCAGAAGCAGCATTTGCAAGTGCTGTTCGGCATTCTGGAATTGTCGGTTTTCGAGTTTCAGACCAGAGACCAAGTTGGGCTAAGTACCCCGTTGGGGACACTTTTGTCTTTTTCTTGCCTCGGTATTGATGGATGTCAGAAAAAGTTAATAACTGTATTTCTTGTGGGAAACAGATTCCTCATAGGGATTACCATTCACTCTGTATTCCTTGTTTAGGGCCTGAGCACGACGTTGTTGGGTGTCGCTTTTGTGCTACTTTTAACAAGCGTACTATTAAATGTCGGTTGGACTGTGCTAGGCTCGTGTTTGGTATATGTTGTAATTACAACATGCCGTCGGATTCTCCGACGCCTGGTTCTTCTAAGAAACGCAAAGAGTGGTCTTTGCGGTCCAAACAGGATGAGTCGTCCGCTTCGGACGCCGGTTCTGTAGAACCACCGACTACTTCAGCGGCTCCTTCTGACAGTTTACCTGAGTCTCAAGGGGAGCCTTTGTTACTACAGGAAGTGGTGTTAGGCCAGGCTGAGGGTGCTTCTCAGGTGTCGGTGGTTCCCTCCCCTCATAGGGTAGTTAGGCCTCCTCCTTCTCAAAGCAAAAGCCATTCTAAGTCTAAGTCTGCTCCTGCTGGTGCTAGTCCCCAGGGTCCAGCTCCTAGGAAGCACATGTTAAAGATGGCTGAAGATTTGATTACTTTAATTAGGGGTTCTATGCCCCCCCCTGAGAAGAGGCCCAGGGTAGAGACTGAGTTGGAGGGTTTGGTTCAGTCTTCCAATGAGTCAGATTCCTCTGTGGAAGAACTTCAGGATTTCCCTCCCTATTCTGATTCAGAGGCTGAGGACTCTACTCCTCTGTCCCCTCCGGAAGATTTTTCTTTCTCTGAGACTTTGCATTCCATGAGGGAACATTTCAAATGGGAAAGCCAGGATTATTCTGATTCTCGTAAAAGGCTAAGAGAATTCTTGTTTTTGCCTCAGCATAGGCCCTTGGCTATTCCCCCTGTACTGGATGTTGTTCAGGATGTTTTTTCTGAGGCTGCCCTTAACCCAGATTCTCTGCCCCCTGCCCCGGTTAAACCAGATAGATACTACAGGGTTCCGGAAGCTCACAGGTACTTATATAAGAGTCCTAGGGCTGATCCAGAAACTATTTCTCAAGGCCCCAAAGGTGTTAGGGCTTCTGTGGTTAAAAATCCAGTTCCTCTGGACAAGGATGCTAGGGCCCTGGATAGGTGGGGTAAGAAACTGTATACCTCTTCTACTTTGGCTATGAGAGCTTTGAATTGTCAGTTTCATATGCTCAGGTATCAAAATTATTTGCTGGGACAATTGAAATGTAAAGTAGATGCTTTAGCTGAAGGTATTGAATGTAAAGAGCTTCAGGATTTAGTGCATGCTTCAGACCAGGTTGGTAAGCATTCTTTGCAGTGTGGTTTTGATGCTTTACAAGCTTCTTCCAGGGTGGCTGCTACTAGTTCAGTTGTTCGCAGGCATGCCTGGCTTAAAGATCAGACCTTGTCAGAGCATGTTAAGGCTCGAATTATGGATGCTCCTCTGCAATCTGATGTTCTTTTGGCCCTCCAGTAGAATCAGTTTTGAAAAAAATGGAGGAAAAGCTAAGTCTATGCAGACAGTTAAGGACTTTTTACAGGTTCAGCCCCCTAAGTTCAGTAGGAATTGGCCTGCTAAGGGATGGTCTTTCCCCTCTTCGGATTTTCATTCTAGGGGCAGGTCGAGGCGAGGTAGAGGTAGGGCTTCCTCTCAGGGCCCTGTTACTTCTAGGACTTTGAGTTCTTCTACCCCTTCTGCTGGGGAGGGCAGGGGTCAGTCCTTTCGGAAACAGACCCAATGACCTGGGTCTTCAGCTGCCGGACTCTGCTTTGCTGGCAGCTCCTCTAGGAGGAAAACTGGGACTTTTCAAAAGGAATTGGCATTTGGTTACCCAAGACAAATGGGTATTGGACATAATAAATCGAGGCTACAAATTTTATTTTCACACATTCCCTCCTTTCAAAGGTATGCCGGATGTGCCTCATCAGCAAAGACTGGAAGCACAGGCACAAATTTCTTCTCTGCTTCAGTTGGGAGCAATACAGGAAGTTCCTTCTGCGGAAAGAGGCACAGGATTTTATTCCCGTCTTTTCTTAGTGCCAAAGAAAGGAAATACTTGGAGACCAATTCTGGATTTGTCCATTCTAAACACCTTTCTGGAAATACCAAAATTCAAGATGTTAACACTGCAACAGCTGTTACCTATGCTGGGCAGAGATCACTGGATGGTGACTCTGGATCTCAAAGAGGCCTATCTTCACATTCCTATCAGGTCCTGTTGCAGGAAATTCCTGAGATTTCGGATTGGGAATTTGCATTATCAGTTCTCTGCATTGCCCTTTGGCTTGTCTACACCGGCCAGGGTATTCACAAAAGTCCTGGCTCCAGTTATAGCTTTTCTCAGACTGAAAGGAATTCAAATTTATCCTTATCTGGACGACTGTTTGATTCTGGCTCAAGGCAAGCACGAACTTCTTCAACATCTGCAGTATGTAATGACAGTTTTAAGATGCCTGGGGTATTCTGTGAACGAAATAAAGTCCAGTCTAGTACCCTCACAAGAGATGTGTTTTCTGGGTGTAAGACTGAATACAGCTGCTCAGATGGCATTTCTTACCCCGGACAAACAAAGAAATCTTCACCTATACTTCCAACAGCTATCAGTAATGTCCAGGCTGACTGCAAGGACAGTCCTTCAAGCCTTGGGGGTCATGGCATCTTGCATTCTAGTACTTCCCAATGCCAAACTGCATATGAAGAAGCTACAATGGTATCTCAAAAGCGTTTGGACTCAACACAGCCACGATTTGGACACTGTCATTCGGATTCTACCTTGCATTCAGAAAGAATTTGTGTGGTGGGCTCAGGAATGTCACCTAAACAAGGGACTCTCTGTGACCCAACCAGAGGCAAGTCAGATATTAACGACAGACGCCTCGGAGTCAGCCTGGGGAGCTCATTTCAAAGGAAAATGGATTCAAGACCTTTGGCCCCCAGAGCTACTTCACTTGCATATCAACATGAAAGAGATGCTGGCAGTTCAATTTGCTTTGGAAGCATTCAAGGACCTACTTCAGCCGGGACTGGTGTTGATTTGAACAGACAACACAACTGTCATGTGGTACATCAACAAGCAGGGGGGAACTCATTCTTACCCTCTTTGCAGACAAGCAATGCTGTTATGGGAAACTGCTTTAAATCTGCACATCACTCTTCGAGCACAGTTTCTGCCAGGAGCACAAAATTCTTTAGCAGATGTTCTGAGCAGACAGATGGTGGATCCTCACGAATGGAAGTTGGACCCTCAGGTATTTCTTCAGTTGACCATGGCTTGGGGAACTCCAGACATAGATCTGTTCGCTTCTCCTCTGAATTTCCAACTGCCTCTGTTTTGCACAAGGCTGTTTCATCCAAAAGCCTGGAAAATAGATGCACTATCCTTCAGTTGGAGCAACCTTCACGTGTATGCCTTTCCTCCTTTGCCTCTTCTTCCAAAGGTACTGTTGAAAGTCAGGAGGGACAAACCTTGCATGATCCTTATAGCACCGGATTGGCCTCCAGCATTGGTACCCTCTGTTGAGGAGCTTAATTCATGGGACACCTTGGCCATTACCACAGATTCCTCACTTATTGTCTCAGGAAAACAATCATTTTCTCAATGTCAGGGTGCAATCCCTACACCTGACAGCCTGGATTCTATTTTGAAGAAGGAGGGCCTTCAGCTCCCTCAACAAGTTTTGGATGTTATTTTGGAAGCCAGGCGACCTAGTACTCGAAAGGTTTATGCTGATAAATGGAAGAGATTTTTCTTTGGGGTTCAGCTAAAGGCTTTGATGTCAAATTGCCTAATTTGAGTTGTACATTGCAATATTTGACTGTTTTATTGGACAAGGGTTTGTCCTTCTCTTCTGTAAAGTGCATGCTGCAGCTATTTCTGCTCACTATGATTGTGACCCTCCTTTGTTTTCACATCCATTGGTTAAACAGTTTCTTAGAGGGGCAAAGAATATAAGACCCCCATGAGAGCTCCTACTCCTGCCTGGGATCTTAATTTTGTTTTGGAAAAGCTGACTCTGCCTCCTTTTGAACCTGCAGCTACAGCTGAATTGAAGTTGTTGTCTTGGAAGACTGCTTTTTTGTTGGCTGTTACTTCTGCTAGAAGGGTATCTGAATTACAGGCCCTCATGGCAGTGGAACCTTTTCTTATTTTTCACAAGGACAGAGTTTCCTTACGTACTAATCCTACTTTTATGCCTAAAGTGATTTCTAATGTGGCATTGAACCAATCTATACATTTGCCTACTTTTTATGCTAACCCCCAAAATAAAGGGGAGAAAGTTTTGCATTCTTTGGATGTACATAGGCAGTTAAGGTATTATTTGAGCAGAACCAAAGAGTTCAGAAGATCTCAACAATTATTTGTTTCTTTTGCTTTGACTTCACAAGGGAAAGCTGTTTCAAAACAAACTATTTCCAAGTGGATTGGTCATTGTATTACGTTTTGTTACTCTCATCATGGAAAGGATGTTCCAGTTGGGATCAGGCCTCATTCTACCACCTCTACTGCTTTTTTGAGAGGGGTAGCTACTAAAGACATTCTAGAGGCAGCTACTTGGAGTTCTGTACATACCTTTACAAAGCATTATCATTTACCTCTTTATTCTAGGTCTAGGGCTGGGTTTGCCACTGCAATCTTACAGGGCATGTTAGCAGCTCCTAATGCTATTTAGTTAACCAGCCTCCCTTTTTTCCGTTGCTCTGGGATTCTACCCATATGTAAGGACTGCAGCAATGGGAGATGAAGAACATAGTACAGTTTTGTACCTACCATAAATGTAGATGTTCGAGGATCTCCATTGCTGCAGTCCAATTTTCCCTCCCTCCTTCCCCCTTTTCATTTTTAGGTTGGGTTTTGGGTGGTGTTTTTTGCATTCTGACGTCTGAGTATAGAAAGACTGAGGATATGGCGTCAGTCATGCGCATTTGTACTGGCACGTACTGACGTCAGTCTCAGGTACCGATGACCGACGCCGGTTCTAGCCCTTTGGTATTCGGGCCGATTGTGGACAGCGGACTACCCATATGTAAGGACTGCAGCAATGGAGATCCTCGAACATCTACATTTATGGTAGGTACAAAACTGTACTTTTCCTTTAGCTTGGGGCTTCTCACCACCTGACGTCCCTGTCTGATCTTGACCCACCTCTAGAAGTCCAGTCAAGGCAAGGTTCTTGGAAACAGACATGTAAAATGAGACATTTAGATTCCTGTCTGGAATCAAGCACTGAAGACACAGACTTGGATGATGGGGATGGGTCACCAAGATCACCTTTGGAGGACCTCACCTTTGGACGTTTTGAAATTGATAAAGCAGTGAGGGGGGTTGGTCTACTGTTACATTGTCCCCTGAAGAGTCTATCGAGTCCTTGAGGAATCAAGGCTTTTGTAGCTTATTCTTCTACCTCCTGTGTAATACTTCCCGCTGATGAGCTCATAGACCTGGTAGCTCACCAGGCTTGGAAGGATCCTGATACTTTTGAACCAGTCCTTGAAAAGACAGACAAAATTTTAGTTGCACCTAACTAAAGACAGAACACACTGGTGTAAAGGTCCCACTGTAGATGCCATGGTTGTGTCAGCAGCCTTGAGAAAAGAGCTCTGCGGCAAATATGTCTGCTTATCAACCTAAGAGAGAGTGTTGAGCACTGGACATATTTTGGAAATGGACTTCTGTTTCAGCGACTTTTATACATAGAATGCTGAACTGCCTGGCAGACATGATATGCTTCCAGAGGTACTTGACAGAAGAACTCATGAAGTTCCTCTTAGGTAACCTACCGATGGACGTCCAAAAATAGTGGCGTTCCAGCTGTCTACCTTACAGTCAACAGCTAACATATCATTCATCTTTGTTCTAATGCAGCTGATGATATGGCTAGAGAAGCAGTCACTGGCATAGCCATCTCCCAGTATGCCTGAATTCTATTATGTGACTTTGCAGAAGGCTTCAATACATATTTCTTTAGTGCCCCTTTGATGGCTTCACACTCCTTGGGCCAAATGTTAAGGGAACTCTCACTAGGAGCAAGCAGGTTGGTAAGATCCTTTCTGCTATTAGATCCCAGTTTTCTACCCCTTAGATAATCTTTTCCAGGAATCATAGAGGTGGTAAGTGTCACTTGTTTATCTCTAACACAGATAATGAGAAGGCTTGGGGTTTTGTTCAGATGCTTTTTTAATATAGACAAACACATCAGGATGGATAGCATCATTAAATACGAACGAACGAACAAACAGAGCTTACATACATGTTCACATCTCAACAGCTAACTACAAAATGGCAGTCAGGCTCACATGTGCTCAGTATTTATACTTTAGTGCAAGCTCTTGGATAGCTTCTTAAAGGTATACACACATTGATCTACATCCTCCCTGTTAAAAAGACTGCAAAAGAATATCAGAGACATGCATGCATTGCTACGTACATTAGAAACAAAATGCAATGTTAGTGTCCAATTTGCTTGATATCTTCTGCAGGCTTTAGAGATTCAGCCATATCTCGTGACATAACACTTGGGACTAGATTTAGCAACAGAGACAGTCTGTAGTGCACAACTCTTATCAGGAACTTCTGGATTCATCGTAGGAACAGGAATGTCCTCTGGAACTTCCCCTGGAATTGGAACACCAGACAACTCACTCTGAGAGAGTCTTTCTCACAGTGTATTTGCTGCAGTATAGGCTCAGACACTAGTTTCAAATGTTTCCGATTCCATCTAAAGGTTGCGCCTTCTGATTCTATAATGTACGATCTTGGCTCTGAGCTAGTATTCTTTTTGACACCAATCTCATCATAACCTTTAGACGTCTGCATCCTTACCCCTTCTCCCTTTCATAATGGACTGAGTGGTTTGCTAGTCTTATCTTAGTAGGACTTCTGGGATAGGCACTACTACAGATTGGTTCTCACTGATCTGTTGTTCTTGACACATGGAACCAACAATTGACTACTGAATGGTAATGTGGTTCTGGTTTGTCTTGACAGAAGTCTCTGAGCAGGTGAACCAAGATGTTTGTCTTGAGGAACATTTCTGAGATTCAAGAGATTCAGGAAAACATTGGTATTATCTTGTTTTGACTTCTCAAATAACGGTTTTGCACTTTGAACTGGTTGTTCTGCCAAACCGTTTGATTGGGGGTACTCTGGATTACTTGTTTCATGAGTAAACTCCCATTCTTCAGCAAATCTCTTGAAGTGTTGGCTTGTAAACTGCATGCCATTGCCTAAAATAACTTTGTGACGTCTTCCATATACAGCAAAATGACACTTCATATCAGTAATGAAAGTACTGGATTCCAGGCTAGGAAGTAAGTCAATCTCAAAGCAATTGGAGTAAGAGTGAACTAACACCAAATAATTTTGGCCATTCCACTCGAAGATATCAGTGGCTACTGCTGACCAAAGTAGTTCCAGAATCTGGTTAAGCTGAAGTGGTTCTTTCTGTTGATGAGGCTTTGTACTATTACATACTGAATAAGAAGAAAGTGCTCTCTCAATGTCTTGTGACATAGAAGGCCAAAATACTGTCTCTCTCCATTCTTTTAGTAGATTTGGTTCCCGGGTGACCACGATGCAAGGTAATAATGTACTCATGTTGCAAGGACTTTGGCAAAATTACTTTTGGACCATTCATTATGATACCTTTGTCAGACAAACTCCCATCTCTGTATGGAAAATAGGGTTGCAGTTCTTGAGGTAAACTAGATTGCTTTGACGGCCATCCTTGATTGATAAAGTGGTTGAGCCTTTGTAAAACTGGATATGTGGCTGTGTGTTCTCTCAGTTCATCAAGACGTGGAAGAAAAATGTCTCACTTGCATGACTTCAAAATCATCAAGTAATTGAGAACCTTGATTGTCATTCTGTTCAGCAGCAAGCATTTCTGGGTGATCTGAATAATGTATCAAGATAAAGAAGTTTGCCTTTCTTGTAGTCAAGATTGAAATTGTACCTCATTCTGGCTGTACTGCTGTGCAGTTTGAGTAAGAGTTCTTGATGCATAGGCAACAGGTTGATCCTCTGGTAAAATAACTGCACCAAGTCCAAACTTCAAAGCATCACAGGAAAGTGTAAGTGGTTTATGAGCATCAAAGTATCTGTCAGTGGACTGGCAATTCTCAATTTCAGGACATCAAATGCTCTTTGGTGTTGCTCTGACCAAGACCAGGATTTATCTTTATGCATCAGCTCTCTGAGTGGCGCTAAAAGTTGGCTTGGGTCTGAAATGAACTTGCCTAGGTAGTTGATCATACCAAGAAAATGGGGCAGGGCTTGAACCTTGTCTGGAGCTGGCATCTTGAGAATGGCTGTTTGCTTTGAAGAGTCTGGTCGTAGGCCTGTACTTGTGAATAAATGATCAACATAAGGAACTTCTTGAATTTGCATTTCAGTGCATTGAACTTAAGATTCACTTGACGTGTCCTTTCTAGAACTTTTCTGAGGTTTCTTTCATGCTTGTCTTCATCACGACCTCCTACTAGTATGTTGTCTACTATAATAGCACAAGGATACCCAGAAAAAATTTGCTCCATTGCATGCTGAAAGACTTCACTTGCAGAATTTATCCCAAATGGCATTCTCAAAAATCTCTACCTGCCAAATGGAGTACTGAATGTAGTGAGCAATGAGGATTTTTTGGCAAGCTGAATTTGCCAAAATGCACTTTTCGCATCTAAAAGAGAAAAATAGTGGCATTTGGCATCAAGGCTGCAAATTCTTTGACTGTGCACATTGGATGATGTCTTTGTAGTGTTTTGTTCAAACCTCTTAGATCAGTACATATTCTGATGTCATCTGAGCTTTTCATATGAGCTGCCACCATGGAAGATACCCATTCAGTTGAGGTTTCCACTGGACAAAGTACACCTTGTCACACCATTCTATTTAACTCGGCTTTGACTCTGTCTGCATGGCTGTTGGGACTTTACGTGCTGACCTGAAAACTGGACTGACAACTGATAACTGGGAGTTACAATGGGGTTAATAAGTTTTTTGATGGTTTTATTGACTATTTGAATGTGTTAATTAATTAAGTCATGATGTAGTAGGTGTATATATACATCTTGAAACTAGTTGATTTTAAAACCTGATGAAGCATGTCTGGTAGCATGTGAAAGCACTTGTTTTTATATATTTGGAATACATTCATTGTATGTTCTACCTTGTGGTGGTCCTCTCTTGTTGTTTTTGGATAACTGGACTGACCTCTGAGTCTAACTTCATGGCGTACACAACTGGAGGTTTGCCTAGTTTGTTTTGGAAAATATCAGCATAGGTAGAAAAAAATGTGCCGGGCAAAATTAAAGTAGTGGTCTTTTAAACTAACATGATGGACTTCCTTATTAAATAAAATCAGTCCCATTTTCAAACAGTCTTTGAGCCCTAATAATGACTGAAAATGCCTCTTGACCACATAAAATAATAAGTCATGTTTTCTTCTTGCAGACTAACATGAAAGCATAACTGAGCCTTTGGTTTGAATTTCTTCACCTCCATAGGCAACAAGTTTTGCACACCTTGCCAAATCAAGCCTTTCACCTTTACATACTCTAGCAAACGTTTCTGCAGACATAACATTGTATTTAGAACCTGTATCAACTTTGAGCTCTGTGAGTTTACCATTTATCCGAACAGTAAAAAATACTTCATTCTTGCCCTTTAAATCTACTGCATTGACCATTTCATGAAGCAATGATACACCATCAACATAAAGACTAGGCTTGCCACAGTCTAACTGATCAACTTGTTTCTTAAAATGTTCCCTTTTGGTAAAAGAGTGTGGGCCTTTTGATTTACAAAATCTTTTGAAGTGATTCCATTTATTACATTTGTGGCATTGCTGACCAAAAGCTACACACTTTTCCCTTTTAGCTCCATGATTACCACTATATTTACTGCATTTGGCAGTGAAAGTGGGTGGGGGGGCCATGCTTTGAGTGTGCTGACTCACTCTTGTGCTTCACTGAAGCTGTGTGAAGTCTGGAATTTGCTAGAAAGTTCTGGGGTTTACCAGTAGTGCGGCAGGGGCTGCCATGTGATTGGGCCTGTTTCTTTTAACCATGTGCTGCATAGTATCAACATGATAAAACAAATGTGAGCACCAAAAACACCAAAGCAAGCTTATTTTATTGTTCAACACCAACTGTGTTTAAAACCTTTGCTTTTCAGCACAAAACTGACTCCTGGTAGAGCACAAGTACAGACATAAACCAAGCAGGTTAAATCGCTTTGCTTTTCAGCACAATACTGACCCTTGGTAGAGCACAAACACATGAAAATGTCCACACAGTTTAAATTTGCTTTTCAGCACGGAACTGACTCCTGGCAGAGCACAAGTACAATATTAGTCCAAGCAGTTTAAATCACTTTGCTTTTCAGCACAATACTGTCTCTAGGTAGAGCACAAATACGTGAATAAAACCAAACAGTTTAAAACTTTTCAGCACAATACTGTCTCTTGAGCACAAAGCAATAAATAAAAATAAACAGTAAAATCAAAAAAGGCTTTCCTTGGTCTCATTGCCAAGCTTTTTCAGTGTCAACATGAGCTTTATCACTGTGCCTTCTATAGCTGCTCTCATTTGAACCATGTTTGTGTTCTTTTCTGTGATCTCGTATGTCTGACAAATCTCAATGACCTTATTCAAAGTTAAATCACTGTCACGAAGCAAAATCTTTACACAGCATCATCTTTATACCACACACATCTGTCCTTTATCAACTCATCCCTTAAGTCACCAAACTTGCACATTTCAGATTTATTTCTCAGGTCAGTTATATATTCTGCAAAAGTTTCACCAGGCTTTTGATCTCTTGGGTAAAGTAAGTGCCTTTTCATCATAGCATTTGTCTGGGCGTTACACATTTCTCTAAGTTTACGTTTTAAGCACTCTTGGTCCTCCCTTAACTCAGCCTGCACAACAATATGACGGTTTCTCCCCCCACCAGCATAAATATACCTTCCAAACCATACCAATTTCAAATCTCAACTATTCTCTCATCTATCAGCCAAATGGGAATGCCCATGTTACGCTCCAACATAAACCCCTCTCCACCCCATCTCTTTCAACCCTGCACTGAAATCCTTACCATTTACCAATTCTATTGCTTCATCTCAACCTAAAACAGTCTTGCCCTACCAGGAACTGATTTTCTTTCTACTATCTAATGTACTGTACTTTCCATAATCCAATTTTCTTGCACTCTCTCCATGGAAAATGGTCCACCTAACCTGCAAAGAGCTAATAGCTACTTGTTTGTTTACTTACAAAGAGCTTATTTGACAGAAATGTCTTTCTGCAAATGTTCCATTTACCCAACCTCCAAAAGGGCTAGTAACCTTCTGTTTAAATGTTAACTTACTAAAAGCTTATTACATAATGTATTGTATTTCTGTAAATGTTTTAATTGTTCTATACAAATCTTTTTTATTCTTTTGTAATGTGTAACTTGCAATATTTGGAGCTTTTCTCCCCAGGCCTCCACTGAAAACAGGCTCTTTATGGCCAAGTGCACTTCCCCGTTCATCAAACTTAAATAAATAAATAAGTAGCAGTTGCATACACAAATGAACAATGTTAAGTTGTCTATCTCACCTTCATTCTTGCTGGTTGGGATCGCCATCTTCAAAAGCTTGAGGCTCTCCCATATCCCATGATGCCTGGCGCTAGGTACCCAGATCTCATTTGCCGCTTCTGCTGAGGTGTTGTCATACTGGCTCAGGCTCGTATATTTTTTCTTATATTTGCCTTTTTTCTTAAAAAGTTGACTTTTCTATTTAGCTAAAACTTCTTTAGTAGTAGTATTGTCCCTATCTTTCTGTAAACCATTTCAATAGCTTTTCCCCTCTTTAGAACTTGTTTAATTTAGAATTATCCTCTCCCCCACCCCCTTTTCTTTTTCTACGGGTAGCCGTTTTAATTAGAGGCTAACCTTTTTTTCTAAAAAAAAAAAAAAAAAAAAAAAACGTTTAGGTAGACTTATAGTTAGTTATTGTGTGTGGTTTGTGGTGTATTTTATTTAGTGCATGTAACTGTATAGTCTGTTAGTTTTTAGTCAGTTATCACTGCTAGCTTAGGTTGTGGTTTTGTTGTTGGTGTGTTTTGACATGTCAAAAGAGACTAAAGTGTCCGGATTCAAGAAGTGTGACTCATGCTGTCAGAAGATGTCTCTGACAGATGGGCACACTTCTTGTGTCTACTGTCTGGGCGAGGTGCACCTGCAGGACTCTTGTTCAGTATGTCATGCAGTCAGCCCAAGAGTCCTGCAGGAGCGCAAAAATAAGTTAATTCTTCGGGTTTGATTAAGTCCCAGGATTGACTGGCCAAGGCTCAGCCTGTGAAACCCTCTAAGCCACCTAAATCTTCGGCTCCTAGTTCAGAGCTGTCGTTGGGTGAAACTCTGCCTTCCACCTCAGTTCCGGTCAGAACCGATGTGCCTCCCTCCCATTCAGCTCCAGCAGGTATTTTGGAGCCATCTCGGAGCCGTAAGAGGTCCAGATCCCCATCTCTGGAGTTGATGCATTCGGCTCCACGGTCCCCTCTGCTCCAGTTGGAGCGCAGTCATAGGTCCTCCCACTCCTCTCAGTCCTCCAGGCTTTCAGATCATGATGTGGAGAGAGTGGTCAGCAGGTTATTGAAGTCACAGGCACTTGCTAAAATGTTGTCCAGCCCCCCTCATCAGGTGTCGGCTCCGTCCACTTCTGGAGATATTCCTCCTCCGACTCCTCCCTTGAGCTCGGAGCCAGAGTTCGTTGGTGTTCGAGTTGTGGAACCGTTGGCTCCGATAAATTCTCCTTTGGTTCAGTCGTCAGCTCCGATCCCCTCCATGGCACCGTCCTTGGAGGGATCTGGCCACCAAGACTCCCTCATCGGCTCCAAGGGGGTGAGTGACATTGGACCCTTGCCTGACACCATTCTCCCTCTTGGAGCTTCAGCACAGGTGAGTTCGGCTCCTACATAGGCTTCGGAGCCATCCCCCTTGGGGCGGAGAGGGATTCTGATTTCTTCGGAACTGGAGCCTTTTCTGTGTCCGAGCAGGGATGCCTTCGAGGTCATGAGGAGTGTGCTGGCTCCTGAGTCAGCCCCACTATCAACCCCTTCGGCTCCTTCCTCTACAGTGCCTGTGTCAACTTCTGCCCCTCCTCCAGACCCCAAGCGTGGGGAACCAGTGCTCCAGGGCACCCCATTGGGTGTTTATTCTTCTTCCAAGGCCTCCCCTGATCATTCAGAGGAGCCAACTCATAAGAAGAAATGCAAGAGGAAGCACGTTGACTCCCCTGAGTCTGTCGCATCAGATACCGACTTAGAGGATTCGGAAGGGTCCCCGAGATCCCCCTCTGAAGATGTCTCTTTCTCAGACATCCTTGAAATGCTCAAGCAGCGGGGGAATTGGAATACCCTAGCCCTACCAAGGATGAGTCGGTATTTCTGGACGCGTTTGGTTCCCGACCTTCCACCTCCTGGGTGTCTCCGCCTTTCAGCCCACTTATGTCTGTGGTGGCTCGAAAGGCGTGGTCAGCTCTAGACACAGTGGAGCCAACCCCCAGGAGACCTGGTAAATTCATAACTACCCCGCAAGACAATTTCTAACCAAGGGTGTTCCTGTTGATGCCATGGTGGTAGCAGCAGCCACAAAGAATGAGTTGGCAGAAACTTCTTAATCTGTCCATCCCCCTAACAAGGAGTCTAGGACTATGGACAGATATGGGAAGCAAATGTTTGCTTCAGCGACCTTCTCCATGAGGTCTCTGAATTACTTGTGCCAGTTTACTCACCTTCAGAGGGATCTCCTTAAAGAGCTCGGAGATATCCTTCAAGATCCATTAGCTGAGGGGGCTTAAGCCAAAGCAGCTTCCCAGCTGGCAACTCTGAATTTAGTTGTTAACTCCTCCATGAGGCTCATTTCTTATGCAGCCGATGGTGCAAGTAGAGCCACAGGCACAGGCGTTGCCCTTAGGAGGCACACATGGATGTGGCTATGTAATTTTGCGGAACCCTTCAGAGTGTCTTTCACCAACACCCCCTTTGACGGTTCCGCTCTTTTTGGACCACAGGTGAAGGACACCCTAACCAGATGTAAACAGGAAGGCAAGACTCTCTCTGCCATGGAAGTCTGGTTTTTCACTCCTTCCAGACCATATCCCAAGGGTCAGAAGAGTTGCAAAATGTGGTTCCGGAAATCCCAGGGAGCCTTGCCTGACACACATGGTGACTTTTCCTCCAGGGGCAGAGGAGGAAACAACAGGTGCCGCCCTCATGGCAGAGGGGGTCCGCAGAACCAGGCCAGGAGAGAATCTTTCTCTGAGAAGCCCTTTCAGCATCCCTGAAGGGGTGCCTGACTGCCCGCCTCTGGAGGCAGTCGGGGGAAGACTTTCACTGTACCCAAAAGCCTGGCAAGATCTAACACAAGACAAATGGGTACAGTCGATCATATCCGGAGGTTACAAAATTCCCTTCGCTCAACCCCCATTACCGTCAGACAAGTCCCTTCCAGATGTTCCACCCAATCTGAGGGACCAAGCAGTCAAAGAAATTTCAAAACTGCTACAGAAAAGGGTCATCCAGGAAATCCAAGCAGACCAGCTAGGATCCGGAACTTACTCAAGGTCCTTTTTGGTACCAAAAAAGACAGGGGACTGGAGACCCATTCTGGATCTCAGCAGACTAAATAGGTCTGTACAAAGAACAAAGTTTCGGATGGTCACTCTACAGTCCATTCTACCCTTTCTGGGTCAGGACAATTGGATGTGCTCTTTAGATCTTCAGGATGTGTACTACCACATCAAAATGGACAGGTGCTCCAGAAGATTCCTTCACTTCCGGCTGGGAGCCAGTCATTATCAGTTCAGAGCTCTGCCCTTTGGTCTTACCACAGCCCCCAGGGTGTTCACCAAATATATGGCAGTGGTTACCGCTCACCTCAGACGGCAAGGATTCCAGGTGTTTCCATACCTAGACGACTGGCTCCTCACTGCTACCACCAGGCATCACCTTCTGCAAGCCAGAGACTATGCTATCACAACTTGCTCCAGGCTAGGTATCACAATAAATTTTGAAAAATCTGCATTATCACCCTGTCAATCTATCACCTATATAGGTGCAAATCTAGATACAAGGAACATGTTTGCGAGCCTTCCACCAGACAGGGTGTCACTAATTCTCCAACAAGTGCAGATTTTATTGACATGCAGAAAGATTCAAGTCAGGTTTGTCCTCTAAACTCTGGGCTCCATGGCAGCAGCAATTCTTCTTCTTCCTCTAGCCCGTTTTCTTATGAGAATTCTCCAGTGGCTCCTATTCACACAGTGGTCTTTCCAACAGCTTCCAGTGTCTCACATGATTATGATCACAGAAGCATGCAAGAAGCACCTTGCTTGGTGGATGGTCTCTCCATCAGTGTCCCAAGGCACAACATTTGCGCTACCCCCTCCAGTTGCCACAGTGACCACGGATGCCTCATGATAGGGTGGGGGGGGCATTATCAGGGCAGAACAGTCCAAGGCACCTGATAACCTCATGAGTACCATCTGCATATAAATGTCCTGGAGATGAGGGCCTTGCTTTTAGCGTTGCAAGCTCTTCAGGACTCTCTCCGTCCCGGGACCATTGCAATCCAAATGGACAATATGTCAGCGGTGTGGTACATCAACAAGCAGGGCGGAACCAGGTCCTATCCTCTATGTCAAAAAGCACTCAGACTCTGGTAGTGGGTGATCTGTTCCCAACATTTTCTGATCGCAGCGCACATCCCTGGGAGGTCCAACATCATTGCAGACAGGCTCAGCAGAACAATTGTCATGCCTCATGAGTGGTTTCTGAATCAGATAGTTGCAGACCAGATCTTTTGCAAATGGGGGCAGCCTTGCTGCAATCTTTTTGCCACCCCCTTCAACAGCAAGTGCATCAATTTCTTCTCCCTTCTTCCACTTCCCGGCCACTCCCCCAGAAACGCTCTAGTACACGATTGGCCTCAGGGACTTCTTTATGCATTCCCTCCATTTCCCTTAATACCGAAACTGATACAGAAAGCAACTACGTTGGGTTGCAGGATGATCCTCATTGCCCCTTACTGGCCTCGACAGATATGGTTCCCATTCCTGCATCATTACCTTCTCGAGCAGCCTTGGACTCTGGATCTTATTCCAGATCTACTGATTCATCAATCGGGCTGACTGCATCAAATCCTTCAAACACTCCAGCTTACAGCTTGGTTACTCCACTTCCAACCTTAGCCAGGCTTCCCAATATTTCCCCCTCTGTCCGTGAAATTATTGTCTCATCGCACAAGTCCACAAATAGGAAAACTTATGCTAGTAAGTGGAAACGTTTTTCTTGCTGGGCAGAGGCTAGGAATATAGACCCCTTTTCAGCCCCTGTTCATGAGATTTTGGAATTTCTAGCGGAACTCTTTCACTCGGGGTCCACTTCCAGTACAATCAGGGTTCAGTTAGCTGCTGTTTCAAATTGTCACATTGGATTGTCTTCTATGAACATTATGTCCCATAAGCTGTGTAATGCTTTCCTTAGAGGGACCACTCTGCTTAGGCCCCCAGTGAGAGATCCCCCACCTCCGTGGGATCTAAATTTGGTACTAACTTCTTTAATTATGCCACCCTTTGAACCTGTAGCATCTTGCTCCATTAAGTTTTTATCCTGGAAGACTCTCTTTCTGGTAGCTATTACTTCAGCCAGACGTGTTTCGGAACTTCAGGCTCTATGTATTCGTCCTTCGTATTTTGTGTTTCATAATGACAGGGTTGCTCTGAGGACCAATCCCTCCTTTCTTCCCAAGATCTGTTCAGAAAATAATTTAAATCAATCTATAGACCTTCCTGTGTTTTTTCCTAACCATACCAACAAGGCAGAATACAAATTGCACCAGTTGGACGTTCACAGACAACTGCGTTTTTATTTGCATAGGACAAAGGACATCAGGAAGTCGGACCAACTTTTCCTTTCTTATGCTGAGGGCAAACGAGTCCTTCCAGTCTCAAAAGTAACCTTATCTAGGTGGTTGTCACACATTATTACCTTCATTTACCAATTGAGAAACAAAGAATTGCCTATCAAACCAAGAGGTCACTCTACTAGGGCTTTAGCCACCTCGGTGGCTTTCCAGTCTAGGTTGCCTATGGAATCTATCTGTGCAGCTGCTACGTGGGCAAACCCTCATACCTTTATTTCTCATTATAAACTAGATATGGTCTCCAGGAGCAGAGCTGACTTTGGTTCCACTGTTCTGAAGAGTTTGTTCCGATGAGCCACCCAGGATCGTAGGTGCTAGGGACGCTGTCCCAACCAGCAAGAATGAAGGCGAGATAGACAACTTAACATAAAGAAGTTATACACCTACCATAACGTTCCATGTTAGTTGTCTTCTTCTCACCTTCTTTCTTGCATCCCTCCCTCCATCCCCCTATCCTAGTGGATCAAGAGGAGTTTTTTGATTTCACTGGCTGAGCTTTCTCTGGGTGTCCCCTCTTCTGCCTAGATAGCATCACAGGTAGGCCCTATGGCCCGCTAGGTCAGGATGCTTCCCTAATTATGTCTGGGATTAGCCTTATCAAACAAGATCTGGGTAGCTAGCACCAGGCATCATAGGATATGGGGGAACCTTGAGCCAGTAAACAGTTCTCGAGCTTTTGAAGATGGCCAAGTCGGAGCCGAGGATCAGCTCCGACCCCAACCAGCAAGAAAGAAGGAGAGAAGAAGACAACTAACATGGAACGTTATGGTAGGTACATAACTTCTTTTTCCCTTTCTGTAGCTTCTGATCCAGCTAAATTAAGTAGAATGAACACCTTTGTACAGCCTTTATCAGAAAATGCAGCCTGTATGACAATGTCGTACTCTTGCTCAAATACTCTCCAGTTCTCAGCAATGTCACTGTCAAGTGCAAGTGCACTGAACTTTCGAAATCTGTCTGCCATGCCCACAAAGTATACAGAAATACACTAAAAATATGGCCCTTGTAATTATGTATGTACAAATTGTGTTGTGAGCTTGTAACAACATACAAATGCACAATAAACTGTTAGAAATACTTTGCAAAATATGGTCTGTAATGGCTGTACTTTGAGAAATAGCTTTACTGTAACACTGCACAAACATGTGAACACTTTATACACTTCTGAAAACTTGGATATCTTTGCTTAATATGAAGATACTATGCTTTGTGAAAAATGCAGTCGTTTCCCTTTATTTTATTAATTTTATGCAATCAGACTTTATTTCAAACATTTTCTGTAGTAATTTGAATATTTTCTATCAGTATTGTACATATTTGTTTATGCAAAAATTATTTAGTGTTCTGTATGCCTTGTTTCATTTTATGCAAATAAGAAATAGTGCTGAGCAAGTGTTATACCTGAAATTCATTTCTAACCTGTTTTATGAAGTATGCACAGTTTTGTGATGGTCCACTGCTTCATATTCCACCGTCTGGATAAGTGCCTTAAATCGTATTCACCAGTCCATTTTAAACCTCATGCCCCTTTAGTATGCCGGTTCTGACTGCAGGCCCTTTGGATATTTAATTTCTGATACCATGACCTTTTGGATATGCCCCTTCTGTCACCATGTCACACGTTTGTCTCTAACACTAATAATGAGAAGGTCTGGGGTTTCATTCAGATGCTTTTTTAATATATACAAACACAATCAAGATGGATTGCAGTATCATTAAATATGAACGAACTATCAAACAGAGCTTACATACATACATGTTAACATCTCAACAGCTAACTACAAAATGGCAGTGAGGCTCACATGTGCTCTGTATAACTGGGATGCTCCTGCAGACAGGTCTTCCTGAGGCGGGGCGGGGTGCAATTTCAATGTCTGTCACCCTAGAGGCAGGGCTGGACTGCAGAATCAAGAGTTTCATCATCCCTTTTCCAAAGAAGTCATTTCAGCATTCTGAAGGATTACTCGACTGCTTCACTCTAGAGGCAGTTGGGAGGGTGCTTATCCCTGCATCCTCAAACCTGGCAAGCCATATCAGATTCTTGGGTGCAGATAAACATAAAAGCCAGAAGAAGTAGCTGGATTAAACCCACTCAAAGTAATGCAGGCTGCAAATCACCACACAGTTGTAGAATGCAGAATCCACTTTATTAACTTCAGAACATAAAAATCCAAGGATGAGCACTTTCGTCCAGAAAGATCTAGACTTCATCAGACAATTTACCCCACATAGTTACTTCTTTTTATATACAGTTCAAACAGAAAGTTCCACCCAGTTATGAACTAATCAGTTATGTCCATAACTCTCAACCTTCCATCTCCAAAATGAGGAACACCAGCCCTCATAATGTGGAACAAATGGGCAAAATGTGGAACACATACTAATGGCTTACTAACAACTTCAACTAGGAAGGCCATAGGATGGTTAAAATATGTTGGTTTTACTTATAAAGATATTTTAATGAATTAATATGATTAATTTCTATTTACCATGGATTTCACTTAAAAAATTCCTAACGCTGAATGTGTGACAGCGTCTTTCAATGTGGAACATTGAGGAAATTTGAGGAACATGAACTTTTTAAGACCCCAAATGAGGTACACTTGAGAGGTATGGTTATGTCATTAAAAGCACAATATTTACAGTCGCTGAATTTAAAAAGGCAGACAAACTATACAAACTGAAAAAGTTCATGGAACACACCACCCTAAAAACACACTATATGTCAACACTGCTTCATAAAATGACAATGTACAATAAATATTTTAATATGTTGAATATGTTAAAACAATAAATATGTGTAATTAAATGCTAAAAACTAGATATAAAAGAAAATGTTGAGAAATAAATACACATTAACATTATAAGTACTGAACATGTGAATTATTTAAAATGTTAAAATACATAATGGAGAAATATGTTTTTTTTTTAATCTTTCCAGTGCCTTCAGTTTTAAAATTGGGCCAATGGAAATATGCTTATTCAGTCCTTCCCAGTTCCCAGCATTCACACATAACTGCCAGTATAATTCTCTTTTCTGAAGTAATAGTGACCATGCACCACCCCTCATATTGGTACTGATATTATCAATAATACAAATATTGGAACTTATGGTCATTGTACTCCAAAATATGTTTGCTAAGAGAATTACTTTCTTTTATATTCCTTATGTCATATAGGTGTTTGTATATGCCATTTTTTTAACTTTCTGTCAGTCTTGCCTATGTAAAAGCAAGAACAGGTGGTACCCATGGCACAGTAAATCACTTTCTCCGAGTTACAATTGTATTTCTGATTGATTCTGATTTTGATATTATTGATGTCAAAAATATTGCCTTCTTTTATGTAACTGCAATAATTACATCTGCCACATTTGTTCATAGAACCTGACCTGTGGTTTGAGTAAGAGTTACTGCTCTCAAATATGTTTTTCATATTCTTGCCTTTCCTTTATACCATAATAGGTTGCGGTCCTATTAGTGGTCTGATGTTCTTATCATGTCTCAAAATAGACCAGGTTTTTGTTAAGATGTTTCTTAGTATGTAACTATCTTGAGTGAATACAGTGATGAAAGAAGTCTTATAATCATTCTTACTTGCAACAATGTTAGTTTCTTGATTACTGGTGGAAGGACCACTGTCAATCATATTACAAGAAAGTAAAGGTACATAAAATCCACGCTCTCTCTTGTTAATCACCTCAATCATTATATCACTAAAGAACTTACAAAGATAGCCTCTTTTTTGAATCATTGCCAATTCAGAGCACTGCCATTTGGTCTCACACCCCCCCCCCCCAAGGTGATCATCAAGTGGATGGCAGTAGTCACGGCTCATCTTCAACTGCTGCAGCTCTGGGTGTTCCCACATTTAGACAATTGGCTCCTCACCCCACCAACCAAGCATCTTCTAATGCAGCAGATGGACTTTAATCCAGTTCCTCCAACATTTGGGGATCGTAGTCAATCAGTCCCTGTGGAGTTAGTCAGTCAGTCCAAAACAAATTAATAACCAACACAACAAATAGAGTCCATCAGATAAATAGAGTCCATCAGATGTCACTTGAACAACCAGATAACTATTCTACCACAATCCAGGATAGCTTTGCATGTTCTTTATCACCCTTCTCTACAAGCAAGACTTAATCTTTGATTGCTAGGTTTAATGGCTTCCACACAAATGCTAGTACCCCTTGCCAGATACCACATGAGAATTCTTCAGTGGACCCTTTCAGTGAAATGGTCCCAGTTCTTTCATTCTGTGTATATGCGGACTTGCATAATGACTGTATGCGAGTTTCATGTCACATGGTGGTTGACTTCCACAGCTTTGTTAGAAGGTTAGTCCTTTTCTCCACATTCCCACATGGCCATAGTAACCACAAATGCTTCCCTACTGGGGGGGGGGGGGGGGTTGATGGGAAGATGGGTCAGTGTTCATGGTCTATACTCCATATCACATATGGCAGTGGACTATGTCTTACCATCACTTTCTCATAGCAATAGTTCCACCATTCTCAGGAATATCCTTCCTTGATACTCCTCAGGGTTGTGTTATATAGGGAATACGTTCCAAAAGTTGAATGGGATGAAAAAATACATTGTATACAAAAGTTATGTACTTACCATAATGATAGATCCATGGTGTCTTCTTTTTGTCTGGTTTAGCATCCCTCCCTCCTTCCCTCTTCCAGATTTTTCTCACCTGGTGCTCTTCTTTGATTGAATGGAACTAACCAGGAAAATTGTCATTACACATCCTCAGCTGGTTGATTTTTTTAGGTTATTTTCAGGTATAGAATTTAGGTATTATTTATGAGATAATCAGAGAATTTGTTTTGGTGATAAGTAGGCAAATTCGATATGAGGTATTTGGAGGGAGAAAGGGATTGTGGGTAGGGGAGGAGTCAGGCCCCTGGATCCAGAGCTTCTAAAGGCGCTGAGTGCAAATCTTAACATATCTGATTACCCAAAAGTTGAACCATACAAATTTATATACAGCTCCAAGGCTATTCACAAAGTTGGTAGCCCCAACCATAGCTTATTGCAGACTGAATTCACATCTTTCTTTATTTAGACAACTTGCTTATCTTTGTAAAGTCCTTGTCCAGCTGTCAGGAGTCACTAACACGGGTTGTCTCTCTCTTGATCGATTTGGGCTTCCTGATAAATATTGAAAAACCCTCCTTGACTTCATTTCACAGGATTGTGTTTCTGCGATGCCTTATAAATTCTTTTCTTCAAAAGGCCTTTTTAACAGAAATTCAAGTTGGTTCTGCCTGGATTTTTTTCTGAACTTCTCCAATTTGTCATAGACTTCTGCAAAAGAATTTCTCAGGATCCAGTGGTTCATGGCTTCTATAATTCTCATACCACCTCCTGCCAGATAACACAGGAGAAAGAAAAACATGGACCCAGCATTTACATTCTCTGGAGCATCAAATTCAAGTTTTGGGCTTTATAAAAAGGGAACTACATTGGTTGAGACAACATATTCAACTTAAGCCAAGTCTCCCATATTCTCTTCATACCCCAAACCAATTTGTCACCACAAACACATCACATTTTCCTTGGGGAGCAGTTTCCAGAGGGATGACAGTACAAGGTCTGTAGAATCCTTTAGACAGACCAAACCACATCAGCTGAAAAGAGTCATTGACTGTAATCCATGCCTTGAAGTCACTCCTTCACCTTTAGTCCTCAAGACCCCTTCTAGTGATTGTAGACAATACTGCAGTCATGTGGTATATCAACAAGCATGGCGATACAAGGTTGTACCTCCTCTGCAAGCTGGAATTGGTGGCTTGGGAGTTAGCTCTTCAGCTTTTCTTAATCCTCTAAGGAGTCCATTAGAGCAAAACACAGAGGCAGACTAGCTTGGCAAGGTCAGGACAGACCCTCAGAAATGGAAATTGAATGAGGATGTCTTCCAGGAATTCATCCCAGTTGTAGGGAACACCTCAAACAGAGCTGTTCACCTTCTTTCAAAACAGTCAACTAAACATGTTTTACTTCAGGGCTTCTTGCACACAAGCCTAGAAAATAGATGTTTTTATTTCATTTTGTTGGAGGAGACTGTTCCTTTATGCATTCCCACCGATTTTTAGGGTAATTCTGAAGATTCAAAAAGATACCCCAGACATAATTTTGGTGACCCCTTTCGGCCCAGGCAACATCGGTTCTCCCTTTTAATAGAATTGGCCATGGGCAGTTACCACAAGTTTCCTCACAAACTGAATCTACATGCACAGGACAGGGAGAGCTCTATGCACCCCAATATCAATAAACGACTGTCTGTATGAATCAATTTTAATAACTTTTAGGCACTTATTTCATGACGACATGCAGCAGGTACTAAAGGAGTTATTAAAGCCTGCTACTAGAAAATCGTATGTTGGTAAGTGGATATGATTTTCTTGTCATTGCCTAACCAATAACTGGGGGCCCATCACAGTTTTTGTACCACTGTTCAAATATTTGTGTGATTTAACTGCCTCTGGTCTCACTTATTCCTCTGTAAAGGTTCATTTCAGCATTTCTTCCCATGGATCCTCCTCTTTTTTTCTCTGTTTGTTGTGAAATAGTTTCTGAACGGAGTTTTACCCCTGAAACCTCCTCATAAACAGTTTGCTCCTTTCTGGGATCTCGGCTATGTGCTGGAGAAATTGACTGTCACGTTTTGGTCCTGTTCATCAAGCTGATGTAAGGTTCTTGACTTGGAAAACTGTACTCATTGCATTCACATCTGCAAGAAGGGTATCTAAGTTGAGTTCTCATGGAGGGTGAACCCTATTAGATTTCTGTAGGGAAAGGGTATCTTTAAGAACAAACCTCTCATTTATGCCCAGAGTTGTTTCAGAGCTTACTTTGAATCAAGTTGTGATATAAAGTAGGGCTGTGCTTGGTTTTCTTCTTTATAGGCTTTGTTGATAATACTGATTAGCTATTTCAGGGTGTTAGGCTCTTTTCTCATTTTATGGGCAAGAAAGTCCTGAAGAAAACTTGACTAGAAACTTGCACTAGATTTTGACTGTTTGAGCGAACCATACTGCAGTTATTTTGCAACACCACAGAACTCCCAAGTATAGTAGCTATTTAGCCATCCTCCCACATTTGGGATTGAACCCCAGGGGTGCCCTGTCCAATCCTTGGCTTCCTTATGCTTATTCTCCTCTTCCTGTCATGACCAAGTTCATACAGAAAGCGATTTGATGCATGGCCAAAGTCATCCTCATTGTCTCTTATTAATCCATACAGATTTGGTTTCCCTCCTACCTGAACAAATTTCCTTGGTTCTTGCATCCACTTCTGGATCTGATATCATGCCCTTCTAAGATCCTCATCTGGACCTGCCCAATCTGAGCTTAACCACTTGATTTCTCCAGTTAAGGTTCAGTTAACTGCCATCTCCTCTTTCCATGTGGGGTTTTAAGACCAGTTCATAGCTTCTCAAGGCTTTTCTCTAGGGGGTATTGCAATAACAACCTCCTATCAAAGATTCAGCTCCACAATGGGGCTTGAATTTAGTATTAAAAGCCTTGTCCAGACCTCATTTTGAACCAGCAACTTCAGTGTATTTAAAGTTCTTGTCATGGAAAACATTACTGTTAGTGGTAATTACATTGGCCAAGAGGATTTCAGAACTCCATGCCCTGTCTTCGTTTTTTCCATATATCATTTTTTATAAACATAGGGTTACACAAAAGATCGGACTAAACCGAAAACTGATTAACTTAACCAAAAAACAGTGAAAAGTAGAGTAGTCCACAATAGAGGCAATAACAACTAGCGTATTCACCTTCATATGTTTTTTTCCAACTTCTTCAGAAAAAGACAAACAAGCCCTCTCATGCTTGTGTCTTATATAAAAATATACAGGATATGATGTCATTAATTAATTCCTTCATACAACAATGCAAACCATTTTTATATAAGAAAATAAAATGAAAGAAGTACTAAACTTTTTTTCAAAAATCATCACATGCACCAAACCAGTGATTGTGAAATATTCAACAATCAACAAGTTTTATAAAAATTCAATACAATTTAGTATAAACTTCTAAAACAATCTTGTTCCCTAAAATCATCTAAATATATTTTATCATATAACAAATGAAAAGTAATAAATAAAACTCATTGTTTAAACGGCACAAAAATGTTATTAGTTGCCGTAAATCAGCAATAAATAAATAAATATTTCCTTATATTATCGAAAAGTATGTATATATTGTATATGTGAAACCTCCCTAAGTTACAAAAATATGTATGAACTGCCTAACGTCAGTGTGCACAAATGTACTCATATGTACACTCTCCTTACTGCTCTAATGGCTCTCAGACTGTGGAACAAATCCACGCGTGTGCACACACACCTATACACCCACACACACACATACATGTGTATGTAAAATACACACACACACACACACACACACACACACACACACACACACACACACACACACACACACACACACACACACACACATACACACACACACACCCCCACATGCACATACGCATTCTCATACGCTACCACACATACTCTCCCCCCCCACATACACACACACTCACACATACCCATACACAACGCACATCTCGCATCTACAAGTGTGTTGCTTGCAGTGTAATGCCTTACAATGAGTTCACTAGACATCAAATTCCCAATGCTTCTCTAAAATAACCTTGTAGTGGTAAACCCCTATGAACTTCCTTGTAATGTTTATCTGTATATAATGTGGGGGGGAGACTATGTGTGGCATGTGGGTGTGTGTGTGTGGTGTGTGTGTGTGTGTGTGTGTGTGTGCATGTGTGCATGTGTGTGTGTGTGTGTGTATTTTACATACACATGTATGTGTGTGTGTGGGTGTATAGGTGTGTGTGCACACACGCGTGGATTTATTCCACAGTCTGAGAGCCATTAGAGCAGTAAGGAGAGAGTGTACATATGAGTACATTCTGCACACACGTTCATACATATTTTTGTAACTTAGGAGGTTTCACATATACAATATATACATACTTTTCGATAATATAAGGAAATATTTATTTATTTATTGCTGATTTACGGCAACTAATAACAACATTTTTGTGCCGTTTAAACAATGAGTTTTATTTATTATTTTTTCATTTGTTATATGATAAAATATATTTAGATGATTTTAGGGAACAAGATTGTTTTAGAAGTTTATACTAAATTGTATTGAATTTTTATAAAACTTGTTGATTGTTGAATATTTCACAATCAGAAAAAGTTTAGTACTTCTTTCATTTTATTTTCTTATATAAAAATGGTTTGCATTGTTGTATGAAGGAATTAATTAATGACATCATATCCTGTATATTTTTTATATAAGACACAAGCATGACTGAAGAAGTTCACGAAAAATAAAAGTGGAAGAAAGCGCTAGTTGTTATTGCCTCTATTGTGGACTACTCTACTTTTCACTGTTTTTTGGTTAAGTTAATCAGTTTTCGGTTTAGTCCGATCTTTTGTGTGTGGTTTACAAGTTTGGACAGTGTTTCGTGGAAGTATGGCCACTGAGGCTACCTCTCAAGACACCATATTGGACTTTTCCATTTATCCATCACCAGGAGGTGAACAAGTTGTTTTACAACCAAAGTCTGGTGAGGAGGATAAAAACTTAGTTGACACTATCACGAAGATAGTGGAAAGCTGTTTAAAGAAAACAGTATCAGTTCCTACAAAGGTTTGTGCTGTCGAACAAATTCCAAAACTAGATCTGGAACGAGTACGTAATGTTGAGAGATCATCTGATGACGTCGTTCCTATGCGACAGACTACGGAGAAGAAGGACGGAAACGTTATGGTGGAAAGTAACATTTGGGGATATGTATGCAAAGAAAACAACAATCCTTTTAGGAACATTATCGACAATGGACCAAGCAATACGAGAAGTGAGTACAATGATGACTTCTATAACTGCAAAAAGTCCATTTTTGAACTAGAGAAATTGGTGTTTAAACATGTAACTTTGTGTCTTGAAATTCAGTATTTTACTGAATGCATACAACGGGAAATAGTTCCGCAAGGCTTAAGAACAGCCAAATTCCCGAATTGCGTTACACCAGGAGACTCATTAAGTAAAATTTTGATTAAACTATACAATGATACAGGTTTATCCATGATGAGAATTTTGATAAAGCATTATGAAACGGAAATTGCTAATCTTAGGCAACAGATTAAGAAAGTAGATGATTATGTAAAAAATGCGAATTGCTTTAAGCATTTGATGTCCCTTTACAACGGCATTGAGGCTAAAGCAGATAGACATCAAGCGACCATAATTAATAGGAAGCAAAATAAACTCAGAAGGGATATCAGAGCCTACAACAACAACGTAGCTTATATCAGTTCTGAGATTTCTGAGGTGGAAACAACACCAAAAATTACAGTAAATGGGGAAGAATCACCACCAGTTTTGTGTGCTGAACAACATGAAATTGGATGTGAATCAAGTTCACATTCAGCACCAGTAACTAATATACAATCCAATACAAATACAAATAAAATTAATGAAACTGTTTTTACAAAAAAGACTGACAAGGTTGGGTTGACCATAATGAATTATAGTTACGCGGAAGTGGTGAATCAGGGAAACGAACAAGAAAATGTCCCTTTTCACCAACACAAACCACAATGGAAAAGGACTACCAGGTGGTTCAACTCCACACAGAAAAAAGGAGGGAAACAGAAGAACAAAAAGAGGTGGTGATGCCACTTAATTTGGACAATGAATATACATTGAATGTTGTGAATGTTAGCAATGTAAATTTGTCTGAGGAAATGTACAATATCTTGACAAAAGGTTTTTCGTTTATTCCTTCTAACAAAGTGGATTTGGGTAGATTACTTGTGGACTTTAGGTTATTTTTACGTAAGTTAAACCTGAAGTATATCTTAAAGGACATCAATTATGGAGGTAGACAAGTAAGAAACCTACCTAGTAGACCTAGTACGTGTAACCCTCCATTGGTTAATACATTACAAGTCTTTCAACAAATCTGTGAAACGGATTTTAAAAAAATGAAAGTGAATGCAGAATGTAATTTGACTGAAGCTGAGATTAATGCATTAACAAAACTTTCACATACACCAGAAGTTAGAGTGATGAAGGCGGACAAAGGTGGCAAAATTATAGTCATGAATACTTGTGACTATGAGTGTGCCATACTGGATATGTTGAGTGACACTAACAACTATCGAAAGGTCACTTCTGAACTGATAAAAATCAGTTCTAGAAGAATTGATACTTTACTGTTCGACATGTTTTGTCAAGAGGAAATAGAAAAGTCTGACTATGATTACTTGTTAGTTGACCATCCAAAAATGGCAAAGTTCTTTGGTATACCTAAGTTACAAACAAATACTGAAGACTTAACTTTTAGACCCATTATATCAGCTAGACATTACAAGACTGAAAATATTTCCATTTGGTTAGACAGTTTGTTAAATCCTATTGTTCAAAGGGCTGAATTTTTCTTGAGAGATTCTTGGCACTTGTTAGAAATTATAGGTAAGCTAAATTTGATATGGGAGGAAGTCAACTTTGCTAGCTTGGATGTAAGAAGCCTATACACTTCAATAAATCAGGAAGAAGGTATAGAATATATGAGGGATTACTTGACACAAAAAACAAACATTGAGGCTGTCAAAGTCAACACATTATGCTCCCTGATGGAAATAGTTCTTGACAACAACTTTTTTTCTTTTAATAGAACTTTTTATAAACAAACATCAGGTGTAGCAATGGGGGCTAGAGTGGCACCAGCCTTTGCTAACTTAGTAATGGCAAATTGGGAGCAAAATTACCTAAAGAATCATCCCAGTTTCAACAAGGTCAGATTATATTTAAGATACATAGATGATTTGTTCTTTGTTTGGGCTGGTGAAAAAAGTGAGTTCTTAGATATGACCAAAGATTTGAATAATACCACGAATTTTTTGTTTTTCAAACACAGTGGTTATGGTAAAGAAATCAATTATTTGGACCTAAATCTAAGGATAAATTCCACTAGTGGTCAAATTGAGAGCAAGATATACAGGAAAGCTTGTTTTGCCAATCAATATTTGCACAAGGATAGCCTCCATCCACAACATATGAAAAAGAGTGTCATCAAGGGTCAGATGATCAGGTTGAGCAGGTTGACATCAGAGGATAGTGTTTACAAAGAAGAACTCAAGACTTTGAGAAAGCTATTTTTGGACAGGGGTTACAAAAACAACAAATTAAAAAGGTTAGAGTATGAAGTTATGAAGCTAAGGGATAATGTAGCTAAACCTATATTGTCTTCTATTGATTTGGTAGTTGGTCCACCTACTATTTTAGAAGAGATCAATGATTCCAACAAAAATTTGAGTGAGTTTTGCACCGCATTTCCATTACCTATTACCAATGAAATCTGGTGTATTAAGAATATCATCGAAAGAAATTGGAACATCATTTTAGGAAATAGGGATCTTTCAGAAATATTAGGGATTAGACCAAAGTTTACATACAAGATGGTAACCAATATCAAACAAGTTTTGGAAGTTAAAAATCGAAAGACAGAAACACAAACTAGGGGCATCAGTTCCAAGAGAGGAAGTTTTTCATGTAAAGATTGTAGACAATGCAGGTTTATTAGTAACACTTCATTTGTCACCCTAAAACACATGAAAAGAACCTTATGGGCATATAGTTACTTCAATTGCCACAGTGATTATGTTGTCTATTTAGCAACATGTTCATCATGTGATAGTTTCTACGTTGGCAAAACCATTAGGGTTTTGAAACATAGAATTTATGAACACACATTAGCTATTAAAAACAAGGACAAAAACAATTCTTTAGCAAGACATGCACTAGTCTGTGAGGAATTCAAGAAATTTGAGTTTTTTGTATTAGATCAGGTTGAAAAAGGTGCATTTACGGGTGACCTCAATAATAGACTAGAGCAGAAAGAGACATTGTGGCAATTGATCCTAGGAGCGGACTGTCCACCAGGTTTAAATGAATCTATTAACATGAAATGTTTTTTGTTATACAGATAAACATTACAAGGAAGTTCATAGGGGTTTACCACTACAAGGTTATTTTAGAGAAGCATTGGGAATTTGATGTCTAGTGAACTCATTGTAAGGCATTACACTGCAAGCAACATACTTGTAGATGCGAGATGTGCGTTGTGTATGGGTATGTGTGAGTGTGTGTGTATGTGGGGGGGGAGAGTATGTGTGGTAGCGTGTGTTTGTACGTATGAGAATGCGTGTGTGCATGTGGGGGTGTGTGTGTGTGTGTACGTGTGAGAGCGTGTATGTGTGTGTGTGTGTGTGTGTGTGTGTGTGTGTGTGTGAGTGTATGCGTGTGTGTGTGTGTGTGTGTGTGTGTGTGTGTGTGTGTGTGTGTGTGTGTGTGTGTGTGTGTGTGTGTGTGTGTGTGTGTGTGTGTGTGTGTGTATTTTACATACACATGTATGTGTGTGTGTGGGTGTATAGGTGTGTGTGCACACACGCGTGGATTTGTTCCACAGTCTGAGAGCCATTAGAGCAGTAAGGAGAGAGTGTACATATGAGTACATTTGTGCACACTGACGTTAGGCAGTTCATACATATTTTTGTAACTTAGGGAGGTTTCACATATACAATATATACATACTTTTCGATAATATAAGGAAATATTTATTTATTTATTGCTGATTTACGGCAACTAATAACAACATTTTTGTGCCGTTTAAACAATGAGTTTTATTTATTATTTTTTCATTTGTTATATGATAAAATATATTTAGATGATTTTAGGGAACAAGATTGTTTTAGAAGTTTATACTAAATTGTATTGAATTTTTATAAAACTTGTTGATTGTTGAATATTTCACAATCACTGGTTTGGTGCATGTGATGATTTTTGAAAAAAAGTTTAGTACTTCTTTCATTTTATTTTCTTATATAAAAATGGTTTGCATTGTTGTATGAAGGAATTAATTAATGACATCATATCCTGTATATTTTTATATAAGACACAAGCATGAGAGGGCTTGTTTGTCTTTTTCTGAAGAAGTTCACGAAAAATAAAAGTGGAAGAAAGCGCTAGTTGTTATTGCCTCTATTGTGGACTACTCTACTTTTCACTGTTTTTTGGTTAAGTTATTTATTTATTTCTCACTGAATATGTTGGGCAAGAAAGTTTTGAAAATGTCCCTGTCACAATTATACCTCCAAGAATAAGTCATTGCCAAGCAAGTCCAAAGCCGCCTTGATTAGGGCAGGTTCTACGTCAGCATCCTTTTTCAGGTCATTGTCCTTAGATGAGATTCGCCAAGTGGCAACTTAGTCTTCAACCCATACTTTTGTCAAGCACTACAAATTGGACTATTCTTCTAGAGCCAGGGCTTCCTTTGGAGCTTCCATTCTGAAAGGCCTTCTGTCTTGAAATCACCCAGGTGTCCAGTAGCTGGAGATTCTGACCCATATGTTGGATCAGACGAACTGAATGAATAGGATACAAATGTTATGCACTTACCATAATGATAGATCTTTTCATTTCAGTCTGTCCAATATGACAACCCGTTCTCCTTTCCTCTGCCATTATATCTCTCAGATAACCTTATTCCTGAGTCAAAGACAGTATTCTGTATGTGAGCACTAAATGTGATCTGAGTTAGGGGAGCAGGACATTATGGGATACAAAAAATTTGGAACGGCTTAAGGCTGGTCACTAAAGTGGACATATCTGATCCAAACAATGGCAAAACGACCCAAATATTTATTTATTTGCAGTTTGTTTGGGCCACAAGGAGCCCGTTTTCAATGGAGTCCTGGGGAGAAAAGCTCCAGAAAAATGCAAATAACAGAATACAACACAATTATAGATTACAACAATGTAAAGCACACATTTTAACAATACAGAGAACATGCAGACAGAATATTTACTGACAGTCTTAGTTCTTGGAGGTTCTGCTGAATCTAAACAGTTGATTTCTAGTGTAATGATTATGACAATTCTTAAGTATAAGGGTAAGTTTGGTACCATTTATGGGTAAGTGCAACTTGCATAACTGTACCATAACCGACATTGTTTATGTTTTTACTGAGTAGTTTTTCCTTTTTTTTTGTTTGTATTTGAATCCTAGTGCATTGTTTTGGAATGGATGCACAATGGCAATGGGAATGTTTGGCAAGATGATTTCATAAAGACGTCAAACAAAACAGCTCTGGATAGGGAGCCTCTTTAGAATCACGTACAATAGCTAAAACAAACCAAATGAGGCTGATTGTGTGAAGTGCCGTGGCAAGCTTCATTTGGTTTGTTTTAGCTAAGATGATTTCATAGCCGTTTTAAACTTATTGCACATTTTAAGGTTGTATTTTGTTATAAATTAATGGCTGTATCAATACTTTACTATATTATTGTTCTCCTTACGGAACTTTTGCAGTAAGATACACTGCTGAGGTTTGTATATTTACCATGTTTGCAAGGTGGACCGCTTCAGAATGAAACTATTACTCTTTTATTACATATTCTACAGTTAATGGTGGAGACTAACCTAAAAATATTCTATTGTTAGATGGACCTGGAGTAGAAATCCATGGGTTTAGTACATCTGATTTGTACATTCATTACACTGAACGTTTAGTTAAGAAGATTGTGTTGTTGAACCGCCGGTATCACAAGGTGCTGGCATTTGTTTTTCAGGAATGCTACACGGTAAGGTGTGGGATTTTGCCGTTTTTATGATTTTGGAGTTGGTATATATAATTAGCAGGGGATATAGGGGAGAAGCCCTCCATATGGGCATGCAAGGGGGCTTGCCCCACATAATAATTCTTTCTTTTTCTTTCACTTAATTTAAGTTTTGACCTTTCATGGCTGATGTAGTGTATACCAATTTAATGAGTCAGTGATGCAGTGATATATAACCAGATCCATATAAATATGTCACTATTAGAACTTTTATTAGATTTTTTTTTAGGTTTTAGGTCGGAGAACTGGCTATACCTGGCATTTGCTCTTTTAGGTATAATACCTGGTACTGGGTGGCAGCTCAGCTAACTAAGTAGGAAGTAGCATAAACGTGGGGAAGACCATCTTCTTTAAAAGTGTTGTAACCCAGAAAATACAATGATATATACAGGCTTACACTGAAGGCATACATTATTTGACTATCTTCTGTTACACATCTGCACACTTCAAAATCTCTAAAGCACATTTCACTGAAACGTTTGAGGGTGAAAAATGCTAAAAGCACAAAATATTGAAAACACATTTGACTGAATGCTCAACTGACTACATTTTCAGTTTTTATAATGTTTGTAGGTAGGAAAGTGTAGGAAAATGAATGTTTGACTGAAAATTTTATTGTGGTTGCTGTGTTTGTGCAAGTGTTTGCAGTTTAGAGTTAGGGTAAAGGTTAGGTATGGGGTTGGATTTATTGTTTTGCACGTTTGGTGTTGTGTGTTCTCTGCCCTTTTGTATATGTAGTAGTTCTGCTAGGGAATGGTTTTTAGTAACACATTGTGTAGGGTTAGGTTTAGGGGCAGGGATAGGGTTAGCCCAGAGGAGTAAGGTAGTGCTGGGGGCAAACCGTAACCCTGCCCATTGTATTACTAAAAAACTTTCCCTAACAAAACCACTGCCAAGAGGACACTTGACATTGTTTTTAGTTGAAGTGTATGATATATGGTATTATTAGTTGGATATCATTTTTATTTTATATATTTTTTTAAACAAGAAACATCTTTATTAAATTATCAGTTATGATACAGGCAATCATATATGTGTATAAATGAAAACAAACCATATTGACATAATCCCAGCTACAAGCATTTTACATCACAAACCATATTGACATAATCCTAGTTGCAAATATTATACATCACTTATCTACTCAATCATTGTCAGTCAAACATTACATAATTCATTTAAGTCCTGCCTTCTTTTAAACCTCGTATGCAATTTGCTCCTACCCTTTTAAATATACCAGTTGCAGTTGTTTTATCTATGTTACTATATTTACTACTTCTAGTGCAGTTGGTTTAGACTTTGATTTCCATTTTCTAGTAATTGCTTTTTGGGAAGCCACCATAATTAGACTCAGCAAGGCCTTAACATGTCTAGGCAAATCCAATTCTGTATCATAGCTCAGAAAAATCATTTCCCTAGTTACACCAATTTGCTCACCCAGTATCTCTGACAGGAGTAGTCTGCAGGGAATCTTTAAAGTCTGCTAACTCAGTCTACTCCCAGAAATTATGTTCACAATCACCTTGTTCTCCCCATCACACCAATCTTTGCTGTCTACCTGAGAAAAAATTCTCTGGAGTATACTTAGGGTTCTCTTTGCCTATACTCTATCAGTCAATGAAAGGGAAGGCAATCTTTAACCCGCAGTCCAATTAAATTTTTGGAGTCTTCCCATTCCCTCTCTAGTTATTTTCTCCCAATACCTTGGTTCCTATTCCTGTTTTCTCCAATAAATTCCAGCCCCCTCTTGCCTATTGTCTGTATCCCTAATTGCAGTCATCCCTATCAGCAGAATCTCCTTTCTCCATTCCCATGCTGGCTTAGTTATTAGAATACTTTCTGCTACTTTATAAATATGATAATCTGTATGATTATTGTTATTCTCCTTAAAGATCTGCATCCAAAATCCCAGTCTGTCATTGTTTCTTGAACCCCTCCCCCTGTTTCTTCATTATTTGTTTCCACTTTGAATTCTGCTATGTATACAGGCCTTAACTGTGTAGCTCTGAAATACCCAATCAAATCTGGTAACCCCAATCCACCTTGTTCTGTTAGTCATGTTCCTCTCCCAGATAAAATTCTTCAGCTCTTTATTAATTGCTATCCACAACTTCTCCTGTGGTTGATAAAAATATGCCTGACCTGTGTATAAGACTAAAGGGACTAAAAAAGTTTAACTGCTTGTATCTTACTATCCATATCCATATAACAGAGTTTCAAATTTCTCAGTTTTTGTATTATCTTTTGTTTAGTTTCTTCCCACATATCCTTAGCTGCCACACCAAAATCATTTTTAATCCCTACTCCTAAATACTTCATTTTATCATGTCCCCATAAATATGGATATTGCTGAAGCAGGTTGTGTGTGGGTGTATAATTTACCGCTATTTCCTTTGTTTTAGCATCATTCATTTTTTATCTCAAAAAGATTTTAAACTGTCTGAAAATGTTCCACAACACTGTAATGTCCTTTTCTGGTTTTGTCAGGTATAAAATAATATAATCTGCAAATAGAGCCAGCTTTTTTTGACTACCATACCAATTATATCTTTGAATTTGAGTCCCTTATTTTCTTTGCCAGTGTTTCTAAATATAATGCAAATAAAGGGAAAAGAGGACACCCCTGCCTCGTTCCTCTGCTCAAGCAGAAATTATCAGAGAGGCTCCCACCCACTTTAATTTTCACCTCTGATCCTTCCTATGGCCTCCTAATCAACCTTATAATTTTATCAGGGAATGCAAATGCTTCCATTTCCCTGCTCATAAAGTCCCAGCTTACTCTCTCACATGCTTTCTCTGCAACAAGACCCACCAAGAACAGTGGTATTTTCTTACTTCCTGCTTCCCTCTGCATCATCAGTGTTCAGTTAATATCAAATGTTTGCCTCCCCTCCACAAAAGCACAGTGATCCATATCTATCAGTTTTGGCATCACTTTTGCCATTCTTTTAGCCATTATAGACATAAACACTTTATAATCTTGGTTTAGTCTTGAAATAGGCCTGTATGAAGCTGGATGTGATGGCTCTTTAGCTTCTTTAGGTATTATAGCTACCACCTCTTTCTTCCGATATGTTGGTGCTTCTTCTCCTCTTAAAATACCGTTAAACAAAACCTTCCAGATCTTTAACAGTTTTTCCCTCCTAGCTTCCAAACTTCCACAGGAATACCATCTATTCCTGGGGACGTTCCTGTAGATTGGTTATACATCACCATTTTTATCTCATCTCCTCCTATCCTGTTAGTAATTAATCCTCATCTACTTCTAACCTTGGTATATTTAATTCTTCCATTAACATTTCCCTTTGTACCTTTTCTTGAGTTCCATATTTCTCTGCTTTCTAAAGACTTTCATAGATTTTCCAAAATATTTATTATCTCTCTACAGGATCTCTTTTTACCTTCCTTGTTATAGGCTCCCTAAGCTTGTCGACAGCCCTTTCTACTTTCTGATGCCGGAGTCATTGCACTTTAGAGCGATTATCAAAAAAAAAAAAAAAAAAAAACAGTTGCTTAATAGCAATCTTTCTAAACTCATGCATGTTAACGAGGTAATCCCTTATATCTGATAATGTCAGTTTTCATTCAGTCCTCAACTAATGGGTTTGGATCCGATCCTTAGATCCAACTCTGTTGTTACACTAGCCTGTGGCCTCCAAAGCTCTCAGGCTCCTTCCCTACCCATAATGCACCAACCCCTAACATCTCTCAGATCTTGTTTGCCGCTTTTGGATGTAGACGTGGTCACTTTCAACTCTCGAGTTATATAGTGGCAGATGTCTTTTTCCTGATTTTTTCCCTTTTTTAAGTAGTCTATTTGTTTAATATGTAATGTATAATATAATTTTATTGTTTTACATCTTTGTACTTTTAAGTGTCTTTTGTGCACTTGTTAGTGTATTTTGTTCTTTCTACCATTGTTGGTAGGCCTAGTTTCCTTCCCACCCCTTTCACACTTTGTGTGATCTAAAATTAGCATTGCTGGTATTACCCTTTCTTTCCATTACACTTGCTGTAGTTACTTAATATCATTAGTGATATCTTGCTTTCCTGTCCTTTCCTAGTTGTTGTATATTTTTGTTTCTTTATATTGCTGACAAGATGTCCAAAAAAGGTCCTTCAGGATTAAAAAAAATGTGAAAAGTGTGGGCACAGATTTCCTCTTTCTGATGCCCATTCTTTGTGTCTATCTCTTGGGTCCAGATCATTTAAAAATATACTGCTGCATTTGCAACAAGTTTAATCTGCTTGCTCTTGCGGACAGGAGAAATAAATTAATACTAAAGGGCTTGCTGCCCACCTCTTTTTCTGAAGCCATCACTGAGGTTCAATCCCCCAAACAGAAAACCAAAGACCGGTTGAAAAAGTCTAAGCCTTCAGAGTCTACCACCTCTTCTTCTCTGAACCTCTTAGGAAAATAAAGAAACTGGATCCAAAACTTGTTATGATCTGACCTTCTTATCTGACAAAACCTTCATCGGATCCTAGTGTTTTGCATCCGAAGCCTCTACCGAGGGCCACTTAATCCCCTAGTTTGGATACAGTTCCTTCCAAACTGCCTTCCCCTTTTTTGGAAAGGGACTGTAAATCTCCATCCCTGGTATCTTCTCATTTCTCCAGGAATGTTACTGAATCGGATGTGGAGACAATGATGAGGAAATTTCTCATGGTGCAAATTCATATGGGTGTTCTTACAGCTCCTATCCCCTTGTGTTAGAAAGTGCAATCATCCACTAATCCCACTCATTACTGCTCTTTCTCTAATTCATCCTATTGTTTGAGTCCTCGGATCCGAGTATTCGGATCTGAAGAACACCCATTCTTTGGATCCAGATATTGCTGTGAGTGCACCAGCTCCGATATGCTCAGAGCTGGAAGACTATCAGAGTTGAAGTATCCATGTTGGATCCAGGAGGCTGGAGTCAACTCCGAGGTTTAGGACCTGTCTCTTCTTCTCAGAGCTTCAGCACTGGGTAGCTTGCCTCCAGCTTCCTCCTTGGATAGGTTGCTCATGGATTGGAGGAAAGTGATGGGCCAGAAACTTGCTTTCTTGGCTCCTTTGTCTGTCTTCTGTCCAGAGTCTATCCAGAGCGATCTGCCTTTGAGGTTGTGAAGAGAGTTTTCTCTGCTCTGGCAGGACAGATGGGTTCTACCCCCTCAGATCACCCTCTACTTCTCATATGACTTTGAACTGTGAGCTTCTACATTCCAGATCACCTGGCAGGGTATCTAAATCTCTTCTGATACTTCACCGTATTACCCTACGTAGGAAGTCCCTAGGAAGAGGAAGTGCAAACGGAGGCTCTTGGACTCTCCTGAGGAGTCAGTCACCGATAATACTGACTTTGATGGAGAGAGGTCCCCAGAATCACCACCCAATGACGTCTCATTTGCAGACATTCTTGATATCCTTAAGCAGAAGTGCGGCTGGTCTTCCCAAGATGCTTCGGAGGAATCAGTATTTCTTAAATCCTTTGGAGCTGGACTGTCTTCCTTCTGGGTTACTCCATCTACCGGTGAGCTCATTGACTTGGTGTCTCGGTGGGCATTTAAGTAACCTGATATTGTTGAACCAATTCCCAAGAGGCTAGACCAGATTTTGGCTCCACCAGTAGGTAGGAATTACTGGGGTAAAGGGGTGCCAGTAGATGCCATGGTTACAGCTACAGAACAGAGTTCCACTGTCCATCCTTCTAATAGAGAGTCTAGTGCGATGAACAGATTTGCGAAGCATGTTTATGCTTCAGCGACTTTTGCAGTCAAATTGTTGAACTGTCTAGTGCATTTTACAAGACTTCAAAGAGATTTGATTAGAGAGTTATCAAAATCTCTTTCTGGAACCAAAACTGCTGAAGCTCAATCTTCAGTAGCCTCTCAGTTGATTACCCTACAAGCTATACCTAATTTGCCCATGAGGCTTATCTTGCATGCTGCAGAAGGCACCTCAAATGCCGTGGGTTCAGGCATTTTCATAAGGAGGCATACCTGGATGTGTCTGTGTGATTTTGTGGAACCCTTCAAGTCTTCGTTTGTTAGTGCTCCCTTTGACGGCTCTTATTTGTTTGGATCCACAGTGAAGGACACACTGTCCAGGTGTGAGAAAGATGAAAAGACCCTGTCTGCAGTGGGTATGCATTTTTCGACCCCTCATGTGACCTTTTCCAGGAATCAATGGGGAGGTCGAAAAATGCAGTTTAAAAAGTCCCAGGGTCCTTTCCAGGGCACATGTAGAGCTATACCCCCCCCCTGCCTCTAGGAGAACTAATGGAAGGTAACACCTTCTGTGGCAGAGGAGGCCTGCAAAACCAACAGACCCTTTCAGTGTCCCTGAAAGGAGACCTGATTGTCCACCTCTGGAGGCAGTCGGGGTCATACATCTCTGCAGCAGAGAGCCTTGCTAGATATAACAAAAGACAGTTCGGTGCAGAGAATTATTTCCAGCGGTTATATAATTCCCTTTTCCCTACCTCCTCCATTGTCAAGGAAATTTCCTGCTATTCCACCCAATTAGAAGAAAGCAGGAGTACTAGAAATAGAAAACTGCTAGAAAAAAGAGACATTCAACAGGTACCACTAGACCAGATAGAATCCGGAACTTACGCAAGATTCTTTTAAGTGATAAAGAAAACAGGGGACTGAAGACCTATTTCAGATCTCAGTGTATTGAACAAGTCAGTTCGACACATAAAATTCCTAATGGTCACGGTTCAGTCTGTTCTGCCCTTTCTGGTCAAGGATGACTGTATATGCTTGATAAATCTTCTGGATGTTTACTATCCCATAAAGATGAACAGATGATCTACAAGGTATTTATGTGTATGACTGGGAGCCAGTCATTAGCAGTTCAGAGCACTGCCGTTTGGCCTTACCACATCCCCCAGAGTGTTCACCAAGTGCATGGCATTAGTAGCAGCTCACTTGAGACTGCAAGTTTTCTGGGTGTTTTTTTATGTAGATGACTGGCTCATTACCACCCCAGCCAGGCATCGACTGATAAGAGCACAAGATCAAGTGCTACAGACTTGTTCACATCTTGGAATAACCATAAATTACGAGTCTCAGTTACAACCAACACAGACATTAGAATTCAAAGGAGCAGCATTCAACACAGTATCTATGGTAAATTTTCTTCCTCTGTCAAGAGTGCAAACGATAAAAATGCAGGTCAGGAAAATAATTTGCAGTACCAAAATTTCAGTCTGATTGATTCTGCAAGATCTGGGTTCAATGTCAGCAGCCATAAGTTTAGTTCTTTTAGCGAAATTCCACATGAGAATTCTACAGTGGATACTAGCAACACAGTGGTCAGTACTCTCTCAACCTTTATCAGTGAAAATGAGAATAACTTAAGTATGCAAATGATACCTTTGCGGGTAGATGCAATTGCAACAGATATTACAAAGTTGTCCTTTCATCTGCACTCAGCACAAGGCCATAGTGACCACAGATGCTTCCCAGATTGGGTAGAGGAGCATTTTCTGGGGAAAACAGTCCAAAGCACTTAGTCTCCCGAATAGGCCAACTTGCATATCAATGTTCTAGAGAGGAGAGCGGTGCTTCTGGTGTTGCAGGCATTTGAACACTCTCTCCCTCTGGGAACAATTGCAGTCCAGACAAGCAGTAGGTCAGTAGTTTGGTACATCAACAAGCGTATGTCAAGAAGCTGTCAAAGTGTAGCAATGGGCAATATCTTCCAACCACTTTCTAATCGTAATTCATATTCTGGGAAGTCCAATGCGATAGCAAGTAAACTGAGCATGTCCATCTTACTACCTCATAAGTGGTATCTCAACATCAAAGTGACAGATATTATTTTTAGTCATTGGGACCAGCCCTGCTGCAATCTTTTTACCTCTCCCCTAAACAACAAATGCCACAACGTTTTTGCCCTTATCTCCCCAATTGGGGAAATCACAGAGGGATGCTCTACTCTGGTTTACTATCATAATGTCGGACCGGACTCAATCAAATGCTGTTTACATCGACCCACATCCGCGAAAGTTGACATTGCCGAATTATGTCTCGAATGTGACCATGGAACAGGCTATAACATGGGTTGAGATAGGGGCGAGATTTGTACTTCGGCAATGTTGGGTTCGACATTGTCACCATTTGACCCCCTGCCTTTCATTGTACTGGGTTCTTCTGAAGCCACTTCAACATAATGATAGTAAACCCTCTACCCCACATCACCCCTTGGTCTTCTGTATGCTTATTCTCCAACTCCCCTAATTCCCAAGTTCCTACAGAAAGCAGCCAGGTTGAAGAGTAAAGTCATCCTTATTGCATCTTAGTGGCCTCAACAGATTTGGTTTCCTTTCCTTTGACTTCATCTATGTCCACCTTGGATTCTTGATCCAGTTCCAGACCTCCTGTCTCACCCGACGGGAATGTTTTACCTGGATATAACAAACCTTAAACTAACAGTGTGGCTTCTCTAATTCCTTTAATAGCCAGACAACCAATCTGTCTTCCCCTATACATTCCACATTTTATCTTCCCATAAACTCTGTACTTGGAAACTCTACAGGAGTAGATGGAAAAGATTTGTTTGTTGGGCAGAACAAAATCAGATAGACCCCTTTTCAGCTCCAATTCAATCTGTTTTGGAACTTTTGCAGAGTTTGTTTAATGAAGGTGCTAGTTCATTAGTATTGAAGTCCAACTTGCAGCAATGT